>NW_013667174.1:9925-52454 GCF_000517525.1 Limulus polyphemus
GTACGACTTCAGACTCAAAGAACAAGACAATCTCAAACACGATCTAATTTCAAATAAAGCTTTGTTTGATTAAATACTTTTTTATTTCTCGCATCACAGCTTTTATTTACTTACTGAATAATATTCTGAAAAAAAATACTGATCTATACATTTCAAATCTAAATTTTCACCGTGCAACGCCGGGTAACTCAGCTAATATATATATATCTTATACTATGTGTTTAAAACATACACGTTTAAGAGGCTAATTATATGCAATAAATGTCTTTTGTCTTTCTTTAGTTTTATATATATATATAAAACTGTGTATGTGGCTTACAAACGAAAGGTTAAACAAATAATCATCTATGCGTTTAAGGCAGAATTGCACGAACTTTGACAAAGGAAGGTTTGTTTAGAATTAAGCACAAAGCTACACGATGGGCTATCTGTGCGCTGCCCACCACGGGTATCGAAACTCGGTTTTTAGCGTTGCAAGTCCAAAGATATACCGCTGTGCCACTGGGGGGGGGGGCGACAAAGGAAGGACCGGACAATAAAAACGCCCAAGAGCAAACTTTTTATCCAATTTCAAATACATATATTATTAAATCATACGTACTGAAACTAATAGTATAAAATACAGGGGTATGTTCGTGCCAGACCTCGATACGAGGTGTCAAAACGTTAAAATAATGAAGTATTTTTTGACATACGTCATGTGTTTGTCAAGACAAGAATATGGTGTTAAACACTCAATAAAATGTATTTTATAATTATACTGTGTGTTTAAAACATATGGGTTTAAGAGGCTTATTATTTACATTATATAAACAATAAAGGTGTTTTTTTTCTTTACTTATTCATGTTGATGTGACAGGAGGTGTGCAAAGCATTATAAAATTAAAAATTGTTGATACTTTTTTTTCCCTTGCTACTTAACTTAAAAGAAGTTTAGTTGTGTGTTTTCTCTCTGTAATATATGCATATTCAGCTTATTACTAGCGTAAGTGGTCTGAAACAAATAGTGCTGCATATATTTTTGTTATTTAAAATAGATTCCAAAAATATGGAAATTAGATCTTGAATATGAGATCTTTAACCTGATGATTACATCACACGTCTAACAAATTTTGGGCCCCCAATTGGGACAGCGGTATGTCTGCGGACTTACAACGCTAGAAATCGGGTTTCGATACCCGTGGTGGGCAGAGCACAGATAGCCCATTGTCTAGCTTTGTGCTTAACTTTGAAGAAACTAACAAAGAAAACTAAACAAATTTATTGCTTTGCCGTCATTTGCTCACATTTTTTCACCAAATTTTGTTTCAAACATATTTGATCGTACAAAACTTGCGTGTTCATTGGGATTCGGGCGTGTTTAGGTTAGTGGTAATTAATTTAAAGGTGCATATGTATATATATATATATCTTATGCTGCTGTCACTTTTTGAAAAAGTGTAGTTTCAACTTCTTCAATCAGATTTGTATTTTTTGACGAAAACATCATTAAAGTTATGTTATAACTACATTACGCAATGAAGACAAATGATACAAACCTTGATGTGTATGACGCAATTTTTTTCTAATAAACAAATTAACCTTGAGACTCAAGGGCATCCTGTGATACAACAGCTGAACCACAGTGATTCTAATCTAATGTCAAAGCTATTATTGTTTACCACTCTGCTTAACGTGTATTGCGAAATCATAAGACTAGCAATAAAAACTTTTAAAAAATGGATTACACTGATGATCTGACGTCGACATAGGAATGTTATGCATGTTTAATTTACTTCCAAAGGATGCTGGTACAGCCAGTTTATCATTTAATTGTTTATAATACTTTTTAAAAAGTTTTTTTCACTGTTCGTTTCTTTTAAGTAGTTTAAGGATGCTGCTAGTCTTAGAAATAATTTAAAGTATGAAACAAACCTCTCTATCCAAGCATCCGACCAAAGGAATATTTTTAATAAAAAAAGAAACATTTCGTGCTTTCATTAGTTTTTACTTATCAATCTCTCTTTTTTATTCCCCAGTGCATTGTAATTTATTTCAAAGAATATATTATTAAAGGGTTTGTTTGTTTGTAATTAAGCACAAAGCTACACAATGGGCTATCTGTGCTCTGCCCACCACGGGTATCGAAACCCGGATTCTAGCGTTGTAAGTCCGCAGACATTCCGTTGTGCCACTGAGGGGCCATTTCCTCCTTCCTAATAGATGTAGTCTTCATGTGTCTATGACTGGACATTGAATCTCGGAGATGAAAATGATAGAAATAACTGTGTGTTGTGATGTCTTCCAAGCTACACAAGTACATAACTGTTTTAAGGTTGGGATAAACTCCTTGCAGAAACTCGATGTAAAGTTTTTACTGTACTTCAAATATAGGAAAAAGGTTGGATTGTAAAATATATTTTAAGTGGATCTTTAACTAAAAAATTATGTGATGGTGATTCCTGTTCCAGAAGGGACTAGGTCGTCTCATGTAGAGATCAGAAAAGTAAAACCATAAGTAATGGGATAACCTCGTGTCGTATTTGTTTAGTCGGGTATCTGGGGCAGAAAAACCTATATAAAATTTGGTGTGTAGAGTGTTAGTTAATTTACAGACGTAGTGACACTCAACGATTTTAGTTGACGTTCACCAACAAAAAAAAATTTGTTTAGAATTACAATCGTATTATTACTTCCTTATTTTATTCTGGTCGGTTGCCACTAACTTTACACTATCTATATAAACAAATTTCAACATGAAATCTCCTTAACCTTTTCAATTATCTTAACTCCTGATCTCTATTTACCAAGAATCCCTAAACGCTGTTTAGCTTAGTATTCCAAAAGCCGTTTACAGATCTTGGGATTACTCGAATGCAGCATGTTCCTAAAGGTACATTCTTCGTCAATCATTCATAAACTGGTTTCGTACAATGCTATCTTAATGTCACCTGTTTTTTCAAGCGCTCATACATGTATTTAACTGATTAGCAGAATTTTAAAAAAAGGTCAAATTTCCCGAACAAAGAAAAGATGTTGGCCAACTTCACTTTAAAACAATTTCGAGACAAAAACTAATGAAGATCTTTATGAATCAATAGGTTGTACTACCTTTGCATAAATATAAGCTTAAGAACTTGGCATTTTAAGACATGTGTAAGATAATTGTCCTATTTAAATCCGAAAGTTACAATTTTTAAGATAAGAAATACTTCATCTTAATTTTATTTTATCTTATTTGCAATGTGGATGATTGCGTTTTAAAACCAATTAATTTATCTTCATCTAACAATTAATAGCAATTTTATAATTTCTTAATGAATAATGCGTTTTGCCACAATTAAAAGGGAGTTATTTCTTCTATTGACAATTAAAGATGACGTAATTTCTTCATGTCATTTAAAAACCTTTAGAATCAAAACTTTTCATTACTTTTTGCGGTTTTTGTTAAATTTTTTTAAATTTAAAGTCACAACTTACAAGTCTATGTTAAAAACTGGGATTTTTTTTTCTGCGGCCCGTTGCAAGATTTTGTTTATTAGAAATTGTTGTTCTGTAGTGACTAAGCTTTAGAAGGTTACAGCCATAATAACCAAACGAAGTACGTGCTGAAGTATAGTCAAAGAATATGTTTGTATAGACTAATTTACAATTAATCATATTCAATGGTTAATACATTTAGAAAAAAGGAAGTCGATTGTCACTTTCTATTGCAATTACATACAATCGTCCTGTTTGCTGAAATGAATTGAAAACGTCAATTTTTTTTCCTTCCATTTGGTCACGTGTCATTCAACTACCCTAACATGGTGTTAACTTTAATAATGTTTCCTGTAAAATATTTCTTCAAACTATTCTTACTTTCAGCTCATATCAAAATACACAAATGAAAGATTTTTCATACCTGTCAGTTTTTCTAACAAAACTTCGAAGATAATTATCTATCTAGTGGCAAAACCGCATGTAGGTTTCAAAAGGTCAGTTATTATGTCTGATATTCAGGTCTCTGATGCCATATGTAATAACCTGAATCATATCACCCAGTAATTCTCTTCAGTATTAATAAGCTTTAAGCCCTACGTTCTACTTTCGAAATATTTTTTTTTGTCTAGTAATTTCTATTATGCAACTTCTCCAATTTGAATTTTTTTCTTGTGAAAAAAGAAGCAGCTGTTGCATATATCGTAAAATAAGCCTAATTAAAGCTTTGACAAAAACAATAAAGCATTTGGAATTTATAGGCAGAGATCGCAACTCTATTTGCTGATATTAAGTGTGATGACAGAAAATATTGTAACGGGCGTGTGGGCAGCCCGTGGGCTTAGTCGTTGGGTTCGAATTTACACTAGTTAAAAATAAATTTATTTGGATTTCGGGTCGTGCTGTTGCGAGCGGAGCACACAAGCCACCAACTCGAGGAAATTTACCCGAGGAATAAAGAACTCTCACAGAGACAAGTGAAAACAAATCAAATAATATCTTTATTTATATACTGTTGAATAGTTCATTTATATCGAAACTCTCAAGGTTATCTCCAAACAACATTAACTTTAAATCATTGAATTCTTCACTTTGAAAGTCTAGATGTTCATTAATAAGACCTTCTATTGTGTTAAATAACATAGACACATCATTAGTTAAGTTATCAACTAAGTTAACACGAGAAATTCTCTTGGTCATAATCTGTATAACTGCATTAACAATTCTTCTAATATGTCTTTCAGTAGTTCTACTATAAGCATTAACAAATCTACTATTTCTTTAGTACACTTAGTATTATTCACTTTCTCTCTTTAGACATTATTAAGTGAAACACTGTTAGACTATATTAAAAACAGCATACTTACAGAGAATTTGCGTGGCAAACTTCTAGTAGATTCTGGATTACTGTGATCTTCTTCTGGAGTCGGATCAGGTCCTCGGAGCAACTTGATAAGTGTGGAGAAATCTATATTGGAGTCGGAAACACGGAATTATATACACGATTTTTGGTGTTTTTCCGACTGTTCAAGAAGTTTAGCTAATCTACTTTCAAAATCAGTTCTTTTAACTCGATTGGTACAAGTGGGGTCTTCCAGCAACAAGTGGACTATTCCATCATACTGTAACCAAAATCCACTTTGTTATTGGTCCTTAGAGAACCTGTTTCTGTCCCTTATCTAATATCTTTGTGGAAATCATCCAAGACAATTAACTTAGGGCGTATAGAGACAAACCATGTAACTCCAGTCTCTTCAATAATAGTATTTCACCCTTGTCTTTCATTGCCGTCCCTCCCGTTAACTGCTTTTACTTTGACATTGGTTCATTTCGACATGTCTTTTATCGAACTAGTGTGGTTTTCTCAACATACCACGTCTGTCTGGCGCGAGAATTGCTAGCTGTGAACTCTTGCACCTCTGAAGTCAGGACTGGAATGTGTTTCAGGCTAACTCCTGCGATTGGCTTCAAGCCTGTATCTTCCTTATTTGTTATTGTGGTCCACTAGTCTCCATGTTTTTCTAATAAAATTTTCGGTCTGCTGCTTTCTCTATACTATACAATATATACATTTAAAATAAAATATAATTTACTTTTTTAAAACTTTCAAATATGTATAAACTTAGTATTTGTATTACACAAATACTTCAATATCATCACATTTTACCCTTGTATTACTAGTATAGAATATATTAAAGTTATTTTCTAATTTTTTTTGCAGATGTTCTGTATCCAGTTAGCATTGCCCTTGTGAACTAAGGAAGGTCATAAACTTGCACTATTTCTCTAGCTTAGATGAATTTGATATTACAACGCTTGTTCCAAAAGCTTATACCTGATTGTCTCTTTCTGTATCAGTTTTCCTGGAGTTAAGACATAACTGTTTCAAGGAGTGGTACAGACACTTGTAAAATTTGGTATGTGTTTGGGGTTTATCTCCCTTGAATACATTTATTTGGAATTATCATGGACGTAGATAATCTAAATATTATGGGATACTGAACAAGGACCCTGGTCTAACTTGAAAGTGTGATATTTCGTTATTCTTGTTCTTCTCTTTGATCTGTGTGAACGAGTTTTCATATTGCTTTCCACTCCAGTAACAAGTTGCAGTTTGTAAAATGAGTTATAGAAGTTAGTTAGTAAGTAAAGATTTTTACTGTGGCTATTAATAAAGACGCGGTTAATTTTTTCACTCATATTTGCTTATTGTCCTTTGCTGTTTGAATTAATTTAAATCCCGCGCACAGTATTTCTGGAACCTGCATTTTGTGGATACTTGATTCTTATTTGTTAGACTTCTGTATCTCTGAAAACCACATCGGTACCGTCAATTGCTTAGCAGATTACTTCAAGTATTGGGAAACGAAATTTCAACAGTAAGTCCTGGTTCATTCAGTCAGAAACGAGTATGTTAAAAACGTTAAAACTGTTCTCACGTTTTGAATTTTTATCTTAAAATTGGATCACAAGTACTTTGATGTATATCTGCTCCGTGTCATAGTCATAGACCAGTTTCACATGCATAAGGTGATGTAGGATATAATACAACTGTATTATATAAAACAATATATAGCTTTCTTAACTGGGTATTACTACAGAAAGTAACATATAGCGTTGAACCAGACATATTACCTTGACAACATTTAATACAAGATATCTCTTCAACTATAGGTGAAGTAATGTTTTTGGGTGGCAGGGCAAGGAATAAGAAATTCAAATTTCTTGGAGGTGTTCCATACCTCATTGGGTTTGAAAAGTCCGGAATCTATTATATCTAAATATGCAATCCATATCACGGTGGCGTATTTCAGTCGCTAGTTATGAGCAGTCGAAGAGACATAGGACTTTGGAGTGGCTGCTCCATTTCAACAGCATTGGCTACACACATTAATTAATTATCCATTTTTTTCAATTCTCGATTCAAATTATGGGAACTGTCTTTATTGTTTGTTTGATGTTGTAGACCGTGTTCTTGATCTTTTAGTCTTGCAGAAGGCTACTACTACTACTGTTACTATTGTCCTTATCAGCATCATACATATATTTGAGTGTTACTATAACATCTTTGGGCTTGATAGATCGATTTGCTGTCAAAAAATCCTCGCAATCGAGGGAATAACGGTGATTGATGATGACGTGTCCAAGAGTACCGAAGTTCCAGCCACGATCAGTGGGACTTGGAGGTATCTGCTGAAGATCTATTGGGCTCAGTTCTGAAAAACAGATGTAAGAACTGTCGAAGAAGAAGAAGGCTCATGTAGCGGACCCGTCTGTTACACAACAAGAAGCACTGACATTAATTATGGGTTTTTCTGCTGATGAAACACTAGCTTCAGAAATCTGAGACTAAACGAGTCAAAGATACTTTATCCTGGTTATAGCAAGGACAAAAGTTTACTAATAATGTAATTTGGCATGGTGATTGAGGAGCCAGTTAATTAATAAAGGCATTGAGCCCTTTGTAGTGGCTGGACGTTTTGCATTCTGTTGAACATTACACTCTCTCTTGCATCCCACTCAGTAAGTGTCGCCTAGCAGCGATATCGCCACTCGAGGCTGCTTGAATAAAGCATCAGTTCTTCTACTCTCTTCTACTCTTGGTTAATCCAGAATACGTAATACATGAGGCATGACAACAACCAGATTAATGACCTATGTGACTTACTCTATAGACTCCCCTACGGCGTTTAAACATATTTGCACACAGTTACCTCTTCTCAAAAATTTTCATTAACATTATCAGGCTCGGCTAATCTACACGAGAATTACCGACATCATCAATTATTCTGTATGGAGCATGTCATGGTTATGTCATCTCATTGGGTAGGTAGAGTATGAAGCTATTGAATCCTTGCCAGAAATGGTGTAAAGCACTCAGTATTTAACACTAGACTTTTTCGAATCAACTTGGATCCCTATAATCTCTACCTCACAAGTCTGGGCCTCCTCTTCTCTTCCATAAATGTTACCAGATTACAGAAATATATTTTGGATGGTACTTCATAAAGAGCACAAAACAGAACATATTTTGGAGGAGTGTTTATTTGTTTTTGAATTTCGCGCAAAGTTACACGAGGGCTATCTGCACTAGCCGTCCCTAATTTAGCAGTGTAAGACAAGAGGGAAGGCAGCTAGTCATCACCACCCACCGCCAACTCTTAGGTTACTCTTTTACCAACGAATAGTGGGATTGACCGTCACATTATAACGCCCCCACGGCTGAAAGGGAGAGCATGTTTGGTGTGACGGGGATTCGAACCCGCGACCGTCAGATTGCGAGTCGAACGCCCTAACCACCTGGCTATGTCGGACCTTTGGAGGAGTGAGAGATACAATTTGACTACCATTTTTGCAATAATGATGTTCTGATCAATAAAACCAAAATTTGTCTCAACTGAGGTAAGCTGTAGTATTCCAAAGGTAAGCCAATCATGCAGTTTTCTGTTCTTTATCTGTTAAAACATATAATAGGCCTAATACTAATATCTTATGACAAATATAATTAATTATAACCATGCTTCGCCAGCTTCGAAAAGGCGTTTATACAATAAAAATCATTGTTGTAACAAATGGCTTATTAAAATAGTGCTCTGATTACTACTGTATTTGTTGTGTCCGAGCTGAGATGATAAGCTCTGGATTGAGTGAAACGCGTCGTCGGCAATGGATATAGCGAACACAGTATGATTGTAATATCATTTGTAGTTGAACCTGTGGATAAAAAGTTTTGATTATTATCAGAATGTGTGACTTCAGTATGAAAATTTGTTTACCTAAAAAAGGGACGACCAGTCTTAATGGGTAATAATTTCGAAACACTCTAACATTAATTTTACTCATGAAACTGAAATAAATTGCCTTTTCTTGATATCCAAATCAATAGATTAGATAACTAGTTTACAACATCTGTTTATCGTAAGGAAACACATACAGACTTACATACTCGTTTCGACAGTTTTATTCCAGGCTCCTTTAAACGTAACCTTATATTCAGTTTTCTCAATAGAGCATATAACATCTGTTCTGACGACCTCTCTCTTCATACCGAAGTGATCACCTTATAGAATATTCTAATAAACAATGGCTATCCTTTGTATTTTATTCAAGCCTTAATACACAAGTTCATTTCTACCAAAACTGAATCCCCAAAGAAAACATATACTGTAGACAAACACCAATTAAGATCTATCGTCCCTTTTTGGTAAATAAAGTTTTATACTGGAATACTGTTATTACCCACTCTTCTAATTCTTGAAAATCCCTAAGGAACTAGATAAAAAAATGCAGTGTTAAAAATATAATAAGCCTAATAGTAATGTATTATGACAAGTATAATTAATTATGGCATTGCTTCGTCAGCTTTTAAAAGACATTCACACCATAACAAAAAACTTATCTATTGTTTCACGAAATTGTTGCATTGTGTCTCGCTTTACCTTGTTTATAGATAACAACTTTGCAATGTCACACTGTTTAAATATACTTAACATTCTGCTCTCTTTCCAAAAGGTCAGCTACAAAGAAAAGGTGTTTTGTGAATGCAGTTTTGGCATTTTCAATGGAGAATGATTTTGACCTTTGAGGAGAGTAATTCCTTTTGTGTTTGAGAGCACCAAGACTCCATATTTTGTTTGCTAAACCTT
Organism: Limulus polyphemus; assembly: GCF_000517525.1. NCBI lineage: Eukaryota > Metazoa > Arthropoda > Merostomata > Xiphosura > Limulidae > Limulus > Limulus polyphemus. The sequence continues at coordinate 19,531 of NW_013667174.1, forward strand.
TTTATATCTGACAATCGTGTATTCTTTATTTTATTTTCAATTCATATTCAAGTAAAGCTTATTTTAATTGAAATACAGCTTGCTTTACAGCGGATTATTCTAATCCTATCTGATTAGGCATTCTTTTATCTTTATTTTATCTTCAACAAGAAAGGAATTTTGTTCTATTTCAACACCATGTTTTGTCTCTTTAAATTCACCTATAACGAATCATTACACTCATCCTTCCTCAAACCTTTAATTTTTGCGAAGATAAGGTAATAGTGCGTTAGGTCAAATCCTTTAATTACCACAACCATACATAATATTTTTAAATTCAATAATCCCTTCAGCCAAGAGAAAGATTCAATAATAAAACTGTTAAGATATTATAATATTAATAAAATATACCTAACGATTTTTTTTTAGCATCGTATCCTATCGTACTATTAGGAGACGTCAACGTCATTATATATTAAACAATACTCATTATAATCATAAATAATATTCAACGTTAAACTGGTACACAATTAAAAACATTTTATTGAGGCCTATCTATGGCCTTCAACAAAAAGTTGACGACTACATGTTTCGACGTTACAACGTCATCCAACGTAACGTTCTAAAGCAATGTTTTCAAACACTTTTCGCCACAATATTCCCTTCTAATAAATGTTTAAACCATTATAATATTTATTAAAATGAAAGTTCTAAGTTCTAGTCAGTTGCAAATTTTAAAGTATTTTATTTCAGCAAAAATACAGTAATTGGGCACATTCATAGCTATTAGTTAATTAGCAAAAAGGAACAAAAGAAAATATATCGTGGTAACACACGAGTAACGAATTAACTTTTAATGACTACCTTGAGCTTGATACCCTCTGTGCTTGCCATAGACACACCCAATGATTTTTCCTCAAACATGTTAGAAGAAAAACCCTTATTTCTTATGGGTTAATTTTAACAAACTTTTCTGCCCCCCCCCCCCAAAGTTTACTGCTCCCAGAGTTTTAAAAACGCCACTAAAGAGCGGTACCGCCCAGGTTAGGAAACAATAGTCCGAGGCAACTCTTTACTACAACCAGTTTAACAACAACAAAAAATTATTATACTTTGACAGTCACAAAAATCTAATGTGCCACTTTCAAACAATTGAAAAAAAAAGTTGATAGCTTACCAAAACATACCATATAAATCCAGGTAAATAATTATTTTAATAAATAAAGAAATCAAGAGAAAAAATAAAGAAACAGCCAAACAAAAAGAATCTAATTCCAAAATAACCATATTCTGTACTTAAACTACAAAATTGCTAACAACATCGAGCAATTATCAACAATAAAGCTATTCAGGTATTTTTCGCGAATTAACTTGTTAAAGCTCAATGCATAGTTTTTATTTACTTGTTAGATCACGAGATTACAGATTATGTGATCGTAATTTACATAATCCTGTCCAAAATATCTATATATATCATTTATGATGTTAGAAAAGAACGTAGGTACAAGAAGTCTTCAAAGAAATGAATAAAAACCCTATAACCCGAGCGCTTTCGAAAGGTGGACCTTTCTTTTTCGGGGCAAACTGAGAATGGTAGTGTAATCGAATGAGTGATAAAAATAAAGAAGATTTAGTGACGTCACGAAGGTCATCCGGTTTTCCAGGAAATGTTTAGTCTATTTCTCTATGTACTGTTGTAAGCATCTCATTTCCGGTACAGTGTAGCCGAGTGTATGTGAAAAGGTGTTAAGGATATTTTACTTTAGAAATGAATAAAAATATGTATAATTAAAACTTTACTTGAGTGTTTAAGTAAAATAAAGGTGACACCTAGAGACTGATTGAAAACGATATGTTATGCTAATCAATTTATAAAAAACGATATGGAAAATTATCTTAACTAACAGTAAGTTTTAGGAAATTCGGCGTTCACATGACATGAAAAAATAAGCAAAGAATAAAAATTATTTTTTTGACAGAGATGAAACCAGTAAACGGAGATCACTGATTCCAGGAGCTAGATTAATTCCGAAATTTACATACTCTTGTACAATAGTAATGATACCTGTATATCACCGCTAGGGGAACTGATGTCAGTCTCATAATACATGCAAAATACTCAAAATAGGCGCGATTATCCAGAAGGTAAATCAGTGTTTGAAATGTAACTAAAAATTCACAGATAAACTAAACGATAGATTGAACAATCGATGAACGATAAACAAAACCATAACCAAATAAAAACAGAATTCGCTTTCTCATAAATTTAAAAGAACTCGCCAACGAAAGAACAACGATACAGCATTGGTGTCAGAGTGAGACAATATTTTTGGTGAAATAAAATAGAACTTTGACTAAACTTCAACTTTTGAAGATGACAACCATGAGGTCAAAGTGAGAGCGAAGCCTGACTTGAGATGATAAAATTACTGAGACAAAGTGTAGAGGAAAGACACAGAAAATTAAAAGAGGACTAAAAGATTATAAAAAAAAAAGAGACAGAAAAATAAAGAAAGAAGAAGAAGAAAATTACAGTAAAATAAAAAGGCAAAAAATACAAAGATAGAAAATTAGAAGAATATGACTGTTAACCCATTGCCTTTCTATTTGTTCCTTTGTTTTTGTGAATAAGGAACAACTCGCAATATATAGTGTAATTTGTGGTGTGTGTGTGTGTATGATTATAAGGCAGTCAGTTTAAATAATGGTTTATATATACCAAACCGATTAGAAACAACTTTTCGGGGAGATTCGACGACTAGGTAAGGCAATGGGTTAAGAGAAAAAGATCTATTATTTAAAGAAGAATTAAAAATAAATATGACTGAAGACAAGATTGACAAAGTTATAGGATAGATGCAGAAGGATTAATACAAGTTTGAAAAAATGATGAAGGACATCAAAGGCTGTGGTGACAAAGATGTACAAAAAGACATGAGTGATAAAAAGAAAGACATCAAAGAGGTAGAAAAGGCATCACTGAGATAGAAAATAAAATTGAAGACAATATAAAACATCCAGAAAATAAATTATTAAATGTGAAAATTAAACCAGCCACGCCTCTTTCTGCATTGGCTCAGAACTGTTAGCCTGGAATGTCATCTACTACAGAATATGGAATAGGATCATTTATTTGTCTATACCTATTACCACTGTTACGTACTGATAAATTAAAATAATCAGAAGCCGAGCTAAATAATTTAAATTTTAATAGTTTTGTTACGTCTCCGTTTGTTAATTGATTTTCCGTAAATTCGTTCCGACGAAACTTTGGCGACACAAGTCCTTACTTAATAAAACTGGTTTATTCTTTCCGAATACAACTTTACGATACACTTAATTTCAACAATCGCGCTAAAACAAACGCTATAACAACGAACGAGCTCAACTTCAATAATACTTTCTCACTGCAGATCAATTACTCACTACCTACACACATATTATTCCGTCACGTTGTCACCCTCTTATATATATACCAGACTACCCTATATCTAGTAATCTCCCGACTATTCCCGAAGGTTCGAGAGGTGGCGTGACACTAGTCACGTGACCTCGCTGACGCAACAGTTTATTTGTTTTGTTTTTAAATTTCGCGCAAAGCTACACGAGGGCTATCTGCGCTAGCCGTCCCTAATTTAACAGTGTAAGACCAGAGGAAAGGCAGCTAGTCATCACCACCCACCGCCAACTCTTGGGCTATTCTTTTACCAACGAATAGTGGGATTGACCGTCACTTATAACGCCCCCACGGCTGAAAGGGCGAGCATGTTTGGTGCGACGGGGATTCGAACCGCGACCCTCAGATTGTGAGTCGAGCGCCCTAGCCATTTTAATAGTTGAATTGTACCCTGGATTTAGGGTCTAGAAATATGCCGATATCGCTATTTGCCAACAAGATTGATTCATACCGTTTTTGTTTTTGGCACAAATATGTTTTAATATATATATATAACCGTATAATTTACAATAGCAACTATTATGCTTAATTATTATAAACAAAGTTTCATAAACAGAAATTTCACTAACTTACAAATAGCCTAAAATCGTCTTTCTAGTTCAGAGTCTCCTTGATATCCAGCGAGTTAACTTGAAGTCGATGTACGTACAATTGTCGGGAAGCTAGCTAGCTTTGTCAGGCATCGATTGTTGGACCCTCAAAGTAAGATGATATTTTCATAAAACCACTAATGTCCTCTGAGAAACTAGCAATATTTTTGGAAAGATACTAACGTTTAATCAGAATTCACTGACGTTTGAAATTCATAGCTGTTCCTGGTCAAATGTCATATATTTTTCGGTTGGTAAGGGTTAGCAAAATCACGGTTTATAGCGTACACACGGTTATAACAGTTTCCTACCAGACTTAATTGTTTCTTCTTTGGCCTCGGTCTTTTTATATGAGTGGGCAATGCTTTTCTCGAACGTTTGGACAATACTGGCTATGGAAGTGGATATATATTGTTAATTCTTGTGTTCACGAATATTCTACAACCTTGGGAGAATTGGCAGGTGTTTCGCCATGCGCAACTAACACGGTAAGCTAGACACCTCTTCAAATATAAACTTATTCGAAACAAACGTTGACATTAAAATAAATATATAACAAATTCGTTATACGCAACACATATCTAATACTACAAGTCACCCATATTTCTAAAAACAAATTCAATCAAAACAACGTTCATATTAAAAATAAACACATAATGATAAATTCTTTACACCACTATTGCTGTAATACTTTTTACTGAAGGACCTTCCTGGTCTACTTCAGCCATGACATTACCAAATCCAATTCCAGAGTTTATTTTGCTAATTCAATATCACCCAATTAACTATGATGTGAAGTTATCATGAGTCATACCAAGCTCATTCTGAAATTATTTCCAGAGTGAACTGATGAAACAGCGAACAAGTCTTCTTAGGTGGACAGCAAGATTAATATCCTTCCAGCTGAGAACTGTAACAACTATCAAGCATTGGTAGCTGCCTTATTAACATGTTCAGTGTGTCACACCAGAAAGAAGTATCCAGAATAGAATATAGAAGAAATAAAATAGTTTAGCTAAACTTGTGGAAGATTTGGAGAGGCTTGTCCAATTATTTTACCCAGACACTCCTCGTGGAATGATGTATTTATTGGCATGTGACAAATTTTTGGATGCCATAACAGTCGAAAATATGAGAATTAGGCTGATGCAAAGTAGATATACATCCTTAAAGGAAGATATGTAGTTGGAACTAGAATCCATTAATTAAAGAATCATATAAACAATTAGAAATATAATCTCAAAGTTATGAAATTGTCAGATCCAGTAATATTGAAACATCAACTCACACTCACAATAGTCTAGAAGAAATAAAATAATTGGTTAGACAACTAGCTACACAAAATGGTGGGAATAAACCACAAAACAGTTCGTGTTTCAAGGGTAAATACTGCAGACAAAAGTTTGTATGGAATAAGAAATCCTCCCAATGGATACCTGAAAGAGGAAATAGTTTAAGATATAGGAATCCTGGCCATTACAGCCAAAACTGTGAGGAATTAACTGTTGTTAAGATACCAAGGAGACAATACCCCGAGGATGAGTTTTTGGACTCAATTAAAATTTAAGTTTTCCAGGCCTATGCAAACCATTTCATTATTTGAGGAAAATCGTATGCTGATTTACTTCCATAGCATTGTTTGTCCAGATTTGTTAATGAAAGTTGGGACATTATCCCCAGAGGTGAAGAAAGAAGAGGGAAGGATGCAAACAGCAGGTAGACATAACGTCCCAGCAAAGGGAAGTTACTCTTACTGTGCAGCTAGTTTGAATTATTTGAAAATTTGGCTGGAGAGGTAAACAGTTAAGAATGATTATGTTCAAGTTAGATTTAATGTTATAAGAAATAGAAAAAAAAAAGATATTGTATACATGTACGAGTTTGTTTGTCCATGATTCTTCATAAAATCAAGGTCTACTAAATCCACAATTGCTGTTTAAAACTTGTGCCAATATAGACTTTACGCACAATCCTAGTATTCACTGACGTACTGTTCAGACTTGTTACACGTTGTTATTCAAGGGTCGAGATGTTTCATGAAGCCCAAGTTGTTTTGTTTAAATATCCTCAGCATGATTTCTTTCAAAAATAATTTGTTCAACCAAACCTAGGTACAGCTGGAGATTTAGATGTTATTTGTTCTAGTCAGCCTAAATGTTAATCATCAGTTCTACTCTGGTTTCTGTTTAAGAAGTTCTTACGAGTTTATGTTTAGATTTCTTCTCTAGTATTTCTAGCAACCTTCACCCCGGTTTCTACAGCAATTTGTTTAATTCTAAACATATTTCTTTCTTAATTAATTCACTGCTCAAAACACATTAAAAAAAAAACTTTTAGCACAGCGCTCTTGTGGCATAGTGATAAAACAAATATTTTAGAAAAATTTACTTTTAAACCAGTAGGAACAGTGCTTTTACATTACTGGTTATTTGGGCAAGTAACAATTACACGTGGATTACAGTTTATAACCTTGAATCATCTTCTTGCAACGATTTATTTTACAGAAATTGACTGTAAATCACATTTGTAACTATAAAATCATATGTACACAAGTAGGAGAGAAGTGTATAAACTGTTTGAAAGCACAGATATGGGAAGCAATCTTATGTAAAGAAAAATCCATTAACAGGAAAAAAATGTTTTTACATTAATATACTGTACTCTCAAGAAAGGCAAGTATTAGTTATTTTCACTTATAGAAAGAAATTATCTAGTTGAAATACCACAGGTAAGTTTAATCTTGATCTAAGTCTTTCACTGTCATTGGCACATATATATGGAACATAACACATAACATTCGTTTTAACCACAGAAAGCATATTTGGTCAAGTTTGGAATTAGTACCATGATGGTTAAAGATATTCTTCTTCAAACTGCACAGTTTCACATAACAAATGAAATATTAAAACAGGTATCTGCATCTAAAAATAAACCTATGGAACATTACCCAATTGCTGAAGCCTTGTTTTCATTACAGATGTGATGACATTGAATCAACTTGTTAAAAGACTGTTAAAATTTTTTTATAATTAAGTTCATGAACCCCTGGCTTTATGCAGTTTGATATGTTAGGGATGATAAGATCCAAGTTTTGAAGGTTGTTGAATGAGTGGAATGTTTGCAAGTTAATGATTGAGAAAAATATATATAGGACTAGCTTGTGAAACTCCAAAGAAATATTAACTCTTTTTTTTCTTCTTCTTTTAGGCACACGCCATCTATAATAACCTATAGTTGTGAGAAAGTTAACTATGAACTGGGTCAGTGTTAATTCTCATGTTAAAGATTTTTTATGTAAAGAATGTAATACAAAATGAAAAACGTAACGGTTAACATTCTTCTGTAAAATGAGTTAGATTCAAACTGCAAATTTATTTCAAGTTAATCACAGTAAAACAACCATGAATATAAGAGAGGATTGAAGTTTTTAACTCAATGGTCAGGTGAATTTTCATGTTTCTATAATAATTTGTGACACGTTAAAATAATCACTCTTCAACAGTGTATTTTGTTGTTATATTCAGTCATATTATTGTAATGTCAGGTTCAAATTTCTGGGTTTTCAATAGAAGTGCAACATAAAACAAATTTTGCACTAACTTCAACTTTACATATAAAAAAAAATGACATTTCTAGATGAAAATATTTTAAAAACAAAAATACTACATTGGTATAATTTTCTGTAAATCTACATAAAGAAATAAAAACAAAAATTTTCTTGATATATATATTTTCAAGCCGACCGCAAGTTTAAATTCTGTTACTTCAATACACTACCATCGACTTTCCTTAACACCAAAAACATTAAAAAGCAGTCATATTCGTCGGAAATATTTTATTTTCAAACTTTCACCCTATTATGGTAAGGCATTATTGTTCGATCAAAATATAAACATACTTCAACCATCTTTCATCTATTTCCTACAATGACTTCTTATTAAAGCTCTTAATGTGATTTATTGCATTTTGTCTAACAGTTAATCGCATTGACATGTTTTGGACAAACACCTTGAAAGCTTGCTTAAAAACAAATACATCCCAAGATATATTAAGAGTTCCTGTATTTGACACATACAAACATTATTCATTTTTAATGGCTACCGTGTATACGTTTTTTTTTTTTTTTGGAAATGACATTCATACAACTTCTTTACCTATGACCAGTAACAGGAGGCACAATAGGAATGAACTGGGTACACGAATGCTGATGTAGTGTAATTTAATTTTTTTAGTTCGGTATATATTGCAGGGAGTTTGTATTGTTATTTATGATTTGAAGAAAAGTAATTATCCATATACTCCAAAGGTGGTAACAAAAATACATCAAAAATTCTAATGCATAGTTATTAACAAATTTAGAGGTATTTTACTTTCCTATCCCCCCATTTTTTCTTCAGATATTAGTAGTGTTAGCCAAATAATTCAGGAACACTTAAAGATGATCAAACATATCAATGGGAAATAAAAAAAATGCATTTTGAAATTTAAGTTCCTTGAATAACTGCACCATGTGATGAAATAGCAGTGCACAAAATTTGAGCTACTAAAACTCAAGATGACTTGTTTATAAGGATTTTGAGGCAGTTGATATTTAATCACAAACTAAAGCATTGACATCTTAAAGTTTACAAGTTAATCCAAAACTCATTTCTGAAGCTCAAATTCAGTTTGAATAGACAAAATTTGGGTGACCCACACAACAGTAATTTTGATCATGCCATCAAGATTAAAAAGTGGAAAAAACAAACGAAACTCCACAGTGAAACTATAAAAGAAATTACTATTTTAATGAGTTGAGTTTGTTAAGCATAAAGCTACACAATGAGCTATCTGTGCTCACCAGGGGTATAAAGACCCAGTTTCTAGTGTTATAAACTTGCAGACTTATCACTGTGCCACTGGAGGGCTAACGATTTAAGAAGTTAGTACTTTATATCTTATTTTTACAAATTCTTTTGTCTAATATAAATATGAAAAAAAAGTGATTGTTTATAGCTCAATGTGTTTTGCAGAGTCATGCACCTACAACCAGGGACCAACATACAAGTTCTTTGCTTTAAATTGATGTTTAGCAATTCTTGTGTTTTCATGGTTACAACCTACTATAAATTTGAATAGTGGTTGGGGTAGAAGAACAATCCTAAACGATCACTGCAGTAAATGAAACGTTTTACCAGCTTAATTCTAATCCAAGTTAAATATCTAGTATTAAGTCATAGATCTGAATGTTTTCTAAACATTTTTCAAGGAGTAATTAGCATGAAACAGCTGGAATATATAAGCAAGAGTATATCGAATGTTATTCACTTGGCCAAATGTTTATGATCCTTAACTGATTCTAAATCAATTCATCCTTTGACTACGATAACTAGACCCGGCATGGCCAGGGGGCGCTCGACTTGTAATCTGAAAGTTGCAAGTTCGAATCTCCGTCACACCAAACATGCTCGCCCCTTTCAGCTGTGGGGGTGTTATCATGTGACTATTCGTTGGCAAAAAGAGTAGCCCAAGAGTTGGCGGTGGGTGGTGATGACTACCTGCCTTCCCTCTAGTCTTACACTGCTAAATTAGGGACGGCTAGGGCAGATAGCCAAACTATGATAACTAGCAGTTAAGCATGCCTTTAACACCTAGTGTCCAGTAAAATTTCAAATCTATACAATGTTCTTCATTTAAGAAACTGGTTTGATAAATGTACACTTGCTACAGTTATAACTATAACAATGACAAACAGCAAAAGTCCCATGATTTTACCTATTACCAGACAGTACTGCTTTCTTCATATTTACAGCCAAAAACTGATATGTATTTATGTTCTGATTGTAGACATATACGTAGGAATGTTCTAATAATTTAGTCGGGTAATATACTCAAAGCTTACTTGTAATAATATATGAAATTTTTCTACACACATAAAGTAGTTGTACAGAATTAAATGATTCAGACAGTTATTCACACACACACATGAAAAGTCTTACCATGGGTAGAAATAACTTACTATTATTTCTTTAAGTATATTAAAATATTCAGCAGACTATTCCAGCTGACACGTACCTGGGATATGTGGTCTGTATTATCATGGAAAAAACAGGCAACTGTTACAATAAATAACTCAGATCTCCAAAGAAATATTTTTCCTAATGATAATGAATTATGTTTGTTTTGCAAGATATATTTTAAAACTATATCTTGATTCTGTTTATTTAAAGTGCATCATAAAGATGTCATACATAAGCAAAAATGGATGATAAATCTAAATGAAGATTGAAATAACAACTGTTTATTTAAGTAAAATGGGTCAATATGACATTGCTTAGATCTTTGAAAACAATAAAATGAAGTCTATCCTACAATTGACATAAAATCTTCAGTATGTACAAAAAAAAAGTTTTTTTTTCAAGGTAAAAGTATTTATCTATGGCTGTGTGATGAACCCTTTTCCTTGCCATGATTCCTGTCACGGTCTCTTGAAGATCTGTGTTCACGAGATGAGTGTCTGTCACTGTCTTTATCTCTGGAGTACTTGGGTCTAACTACATCCCGCTCTCTAGATAATCTATGTTCAGAAGCACGATCTCCTGAACGTCTAGCTCGGTCTCTGGAATGATGTCGCTCTCTATGTCTGGGACGATCCCTTTCCTCACGCCTGTCTTTCTCATTATCACGGTGATGTTTGCTGGATTTGTGGCTTCTGTGTGGACTCCTACTTCTGAAATATCAACCAAAAACAATGAAATATTGAGCTCATAACCACCATAAAAAAAAAAAAGTTACCCTTTTTAGAATGGCTTCAAACTGTAACATGAAATTACATTTGTTTATATTAAATAGCTTTAAATTCAAAGTATATATGCCTGTTTCTACTTAAATTTTATTTTTCATTGCACTGTAAACTAATATTCCTGCAATACAAGTTGTAAATCACTTGTCAAGCATGCAGCACACAACACCCTATCAAATTATGTAACACACAGGCTTGTGAGCATACCTCGCAAAAAATATTATCACATGTTTTACCTAATTTAACCTAAGAAGTTTCTAATTTTTTACATTTTAGTTACTTTTATAATAACAAATAAAGAATCAACAAGAAAAAAAAAGAAATATAGAACTTACCTGGGTCTAATCTATTGCTGATGACTCTTGATGAAACTTAACCCTACTTTTTTATACTAATGATACTGTTGCACTAAATTTTTGTATTTAATTAAATGATGTACCAAAGAATACATAAGAAGCAGACAATATTCTATAACTAACCATCACAATTTTTCCGGCTTTCTAATTATGAGACAAGAGCCATTAACTCTCTCAACATGGGTTTGGTCAATTTGACTGACCACGTGATCTCTTTGTACTCATTTAAAGTTTTTATAGATTTAATACTTCTAACTTTCAATATATTGTGTATATCTTCATAAAATTTGGCAGTCTTTTAGTTAATATCACAAGTCTTTCACATACAAAAAAAATCATAATTTTTAGTGAAAAAGTATTTTTAATAAAATAAAGATTTGTACATGAATATATTGGATATTTGTTTCTTTTTTCTTTCTAAAATGATTCCAAATTGTAACATGAAACTACATTCGTTTAGCTCTTAAGTTTGCAATAGTACACGTCTATTTATAATAAAATTTTATTGTTTTATTGCCCTTTGAACCATGTCTAATTACTATTTGCAACATTATAAGTTGTAAATCACTTGGGGAACATGCAGCTCACATTACGCTAACAAATTACATTACCCACAAGCTGCTTGCTTGTGTGCCCCGTAAAACATTTTTATTATAATATTATTATTATTTATTTTACTTAATCTAATCTTAACAAACCTAAAAGGCTCCCAACTTTTACATTTTAGTCACTTCTATAATTGTACGTAAGGAATAAACATGAAGAACAAGAAAAAATACTTAATCTTTTTTCTTGCTATCAGTTTTCAAAGAGTGTTAACCTAATTTTATATACTAATGCACTTAATAATTTTTATTCAATAAAATAATGCACCAAAGAATATAGACTAATAACATACAAAAAGTGGACAAATTCCCTTACCTCTCAAAAATTTTCTGGCTTTCTAACTGTGCGACAAGAGATGTTACAAATTCATTCAAGCTAGCCGTTAACTTTTTCACGGGAACAATGTTGGTACTCTGAGTGATATTGACATCTAACTGTTCAGAACATGACGTTATACAATATTTCATTTGATAGATGAAAACCTTGAACTTCTATTGGTTATAGGTAATATATAATTAAACGTAAGAGAACTATTAACGAATGCTGAAAGACAGGATGTGACAGGTATCTGACAAATTGCCAATAGTTCTTTCCGATATTTAATACTGTATTATTTATAACCAATGGAAAGCCTAGGTTTTAATCTATCAAATGATGTATTATATTACATTGTTTCTATAGAGAGAATTGTCTATTTCATTTCCAGTTCAAACTTTATTCCCACAGGAAACGCGTCGACGAGCTTAGATATCCTTTACTGCGTATGAAACAAGGTTTTAGTGTTTTACATTCAAAATTTTATAAAACTACTTTTTGTTTGTTGTACCAACTAGAATAGCATAAAATCTTAGCTAATAATCCATATTTTAATAGGAAAAAAGCTTTATGTTCTTAATTCTACAAGGCAATCTTTTAAATAATCCTGAATTTCCACTAGTCCGACACACGTGACATATTTTGTCTTAGCATTTTAACCTTCAATTTTGTTTGGTTACAGAGCTATCGAATAGAAAATCAGACCCCTCCTGCCACGCAGACAAGTGGCAAGAAGGGTCTGATTTTCTAGTTTATGGCTCTGTAACCAAATAAGATTGAAACATATAAAAATTATCCTATATCTGAACAATTACAATATGATAATGAATAATTTATGTTAACCCTTTCACAACAGGTGCCCCTTTAAATTGACTGACCCCATATACAGTTTGGGTAGAGAGAATAACAGATAAAATATAGTTTTACTGAAAACAAATGTTTGAAATGTATTTAGGAGGTTTTAGAGATTATATAAATGATATTTGAGACTGGTAATAAAACAGATATATTCAGAAACAAATCTTTAGTAAAAATACTTCATTAAAAAAATATCATTTTTTGTGTACAAAAGACTTGTAATGTTTACTAAAAATCTACCAAATTTTGTGAAGATACACATACTTCATTAAGAGTTATAGTATAAATACTTAATGTGTGCAAATGTGTATATGAACTCAAGAATTTTATACCAAACCCATTGCAAAAGGGTTAAATTGTATTTAGGTCTTACTATTATATTTTAGTTATGTTTTAAAATATACATCATACCTTGCATCCATTCTCAAGGCTTTAAAAGATATTCTACACAAAAATTTAAAGGTATGTATATTTTTTCCATTTCCTAACTTTCATTCTCAAGGCTTATGATATTATGCACAAAAATTTTGCCAAAGGGTTGTGCATATTTCCCAAAGACACTGTAATATGCCTCAGGGGGCATTGTTGACTTGTGTCGATATGAATAAGTGGTAAAATACAAGGAAAATAGAACAATAAAAATTAACTATATGTGAAAATACCTGAAATTATGAATTTAAAAAGAACTTTAAAGATATTCTACACAAAAATTAAAAGGTATGTATTTTTTTTTTCTATTTCCTAACTTTCATTATTTCATTGCATTGTACATACATTGATGTTAATAGCCACAGTTAGTAATATGGTCACGAAAATTAAAATATAAACATTTACCTTAAAAAAGAACTTTAGATATCCTTTCAGGAGGTTCTAGAGATTATGCAAATGATTGTTTGTTTGTAATTAAGCACAAAGCTACACAATGGGTTATCTGTACTCTGCCCACCACGGGTATCAAAACCTGGATTTTAGCTTTGTAAGTCTGCAGACATATCGCTGTGCCACTGAGGGGCTTATGCAAATGAAATATGAAAACTTTATGACAAAGGAAGGTATTTTTATATGTAAAATGAAAATCACCTTGCACTCGATTTGTTAATAGTTTGAGAGTATTAAATACAATAGAAAAATAACATTATTCTTTGTGTACAAGATACTTATGATCTTTAACAAAATCTTAACAGTTTTTGTGAGAATAGATTAAGAAATCTCAGAGTTACCACATGTATTGTTATACAAGTGAAACTTGTGACTTGATTTCTGAAAATTGTATGAGCCTGACACGAAAGGGTTAAATTTCATACTTCTCAGAGGGGTGGTAGATAAACTACAGATGAGGGAGTACCTAGAGAGCAAATATCACAATTCTCATACCAGGGGAAAATGAGTTTTTTTTTATATTGCCTTATAAAATTATGAACTTGAAACATATATACCATTAAAATTTGGATTACTGGCTACATTTTTATGCCATATTTATTTGTATACCATGATTAAAATAGTAGTTTAATTAAATTTTGAGTGTAACTCACTAAAACCTCATGACATGCATGGAAAAAGATGCCTGTAGCAAAAGTTTTAAATTACAAAGGTGGTATTAAAGTACATGTATTCTGCAGACTGGATTTTTTTTTCTCTTCGCATAATACTGGAGAAAATTGCAACAAGTTTCCACCATGCAATCCAAACATGGCTAATTTTGATACAAGAAAAACTGTGAAAAACACAACAAAATCGAAACTGTCTATATCACTGCTTGGGAACTGCAAAAAGGTATCTTTGTACCAAAGTCCATGCAAGTTAGTTAACACAAACATGAATAGTTAATGAAAACCCCCAAATTGTGCAGTCCTTGCTGAAAAATTGAGCAAAATACAAAACTTGTCTGTATCTCTGTTTGAGACCTGTAAAAAAAGTATCTCTGTATCAAATTCCATGTAAATTGGCCAAAATACAGTCAAGTCCAATATTTTTGTTTGTCAATGTGTGTTTCCTGTTGAAAAGTATCTTTGTACCAAATTCCATGTAAACAAGGCTAAGTTACTGTCCAAAACCTCTGAAATTATGGGGTTTATGTAACCTATTGACCTCCCTAAAATGGGCATATCCCACATTTTTATGTATATGTATGGGACCTGTAGAAAAGCACAAAATCTCACCATACAAATTGGTCAAAATACAGCCAAAGTAATTGACCAAAAACTCCAAAATTATACTTTTTGTGAGCTCTGACCCCCCCCCCTTTAAAATGGGCTAATTCAACTTTTGTTATGTCAACGTGTTGGGTTCATGAAAATGTATATCTGTGCCAATTTTCATCTTGATTACTATAATTATGATTGCACCGGAGCCCAAAATATACAGTTTGTGGTTGCTTAAACTCTGATCCCATAAAATCATTAAAAAGGCCTAAATGAAAAAAATAAAAAGGTGTCTAGGCATATTGGAAAAAGATACAACTCTACCAAGCTTCAAGTCAATCTGCCAAGAAATGAAGGAATGGCAGTCAATTGAAAAGTGTTTGGAAGAAAGAAGAAGAAACAATAGGAAAACAGTATCTCTCTAACAAGACATAATAAAAACACGTCCTATTAAACAACATCAGAATACCGTCATTCTGACAGTCACCAACTAGAAACATAATATGCTTACCTGTGATGTGAGACTTCTTTGCTGTAACTGTGCTTGTCCTTCTCTTTCTTCTGCCTCTCTTTTTCTTTAGCTAATTCATCAGCAAAGTCTACAGGGTCTTGAAATTGCTCTTTTGTGGTCTTGCAGTCATTTTCTTTTCTGAATGAAAGTTCAGATAATCATTAGAGTGAAGTAAATTTCATTCTGTTTAGGTTCACACATTAGCTACTTATAACATATATATATCTATAGGGTATAAGTCACAGGAAAATCCTACATGTCGATTGAAGGCACACATTTTCTCATGAAATTTTTGGGATGTGACATGTCCATAACCCGAAAAATCATTCCATCAATGGACAAAAAGAGTTAAGATACACCTCAAATTACCTGTGAATCACAGATTGCCAAAAGTAAAGCAGTTACCTGAAAATCAGAAAAACTATATATAGAGGCACAATATACCATTAATAATGAGGAATAACTGCACTTTATAAGAATGAGTTGTACATCTTAATGGAATGGAATGTTGCTGCAGCTGTGAGCCGTGGCTACACGGACATGGTTAGCTCTTGTAAATATGGTCCATAGCAAATTCTCAAAAATCTGACAGTGCATTGCCACTACAGGTGGACTTGTTGTTGAAGGTACATGTCATATAGTGCAGAGTAAAGCAAAGATGAACCATAGTTACCATAAAGAGGATATATATACCAATTTTGTAATATGAAATTCCTGAACTATATTGGTCAAGATACCATGAAGGTATGGCTACATCAGGATAAAGTTTCAAGTCATGATGAATTCCATATTGGCATTTCTACAAACAGTGGAAGGAGAAAATGGGTTCAAGCTATTTCTTTTTTCTGATATATGTGAAGTTACACAAATGTGTACACACAAACTTCTGTGCAAAGTTTTTGTAGAAAATTTTCGCAATGGAAATTCTGGTTTAGGCTGTAGCGTGCAATCATAACCATCAGAATGACATTTTATGGAGGAGGAAGTAGTTCAAAAGATAACGAGTGACATTGAACATCATTCTTATTAAATGCAATATTCATTCAGTTTACTTAAAAAAAAGAGTCAAGATATGCATCAATTACTACATTATAAGATAATAGAAGTAACTTTCCATTTAATCTCATCACTTCTATTGTAATTCATACAAAACGTGTATTTGTGGTTTTAAAGAGTAGGCCTGTATGAAACACATCTGTTAATAAATATGACTTACTGGTGACAAATAAGTAACCAGTTTTAAATTTTCAGTATATGTAAACTTGACACAAGTTATGTGAATGAAGATGAACAATAAATTAGTACATTTCTGATGATTACAATTTCTTATCCACATTTCTTTATAACTTATTACACTGTGGTCTTTGATATATTCAGAACGAATATTTTCACATTAATTATGTTATGTCACAAAGTTTCACTTACATATTAAATTTGCTCTTGCCATTACTTAATTTGTATGAAAAAAAAATATATTGTATACATTACAAAAGAATGATACGAGAAACATTTCTTCAGATATAACAACATATAATCTTATTTATACATTAAAAATAATATTGCACAAAGACTAATTTTATTTATCTGCATAAAAGTATTTTTTAAATTTGAATATAAAATTAACGTTTTATTGATGAATGCATGTAGTGTATGATTATAATGAATTACGACATATATTTTTTTTATTATAAGGAATATCAAATATTACATTACTTCTTAAGTTTTTAAATTTTCTTTTCTCTTACAGGATTCAGTTGTGTCAAGTTCACTTAACTGTCTTAATTAGGTAAGTATTATTGTATCTGTACATACGCTCCTATGCTTTTAAGTTTCAGCATGATAACCTTTTACTGGTGACATAAATAACACTGGTGAACAAACAATTTGTTACTGGCAAAAACTCAAATAATCAGGGGTAATTTGATGGTGATGATTTCAAAAATGTAGTCAGAATTTGTCCATCACATCTAGATTTTGAGTTATTATAATATCTCCATATTTTATCAGCTCTATGGGAAATACCATGTAATCAACTAAGTACAATAGATTTATGCCATGAAATTAAGTTTAGTTGGACAGTTTAATGGGTTAAAGGCTTACATTTTTGATATCTTCAAACACTGACTGTATTGAATTAGTGTAAAATATCAAATATATTGTTCATATATGCTATTTGTTCACGATATAATTGTAGTGAATTGCATCACTTTTGCTTCATTCCCATGCTCACCTCTCTTTCACTCAGTTGGTCTCTTAGCCTCATTTCGTGCACAGAAAAACATTTGCAATGCTCACTTTCTCCAGTTCAAATAAAGTCTGAAAGTGCAAAAATCACCCAAAGTTT
Organism: Limulus polyphemus; assembly: GCF_000517525.1. Classification (NCBI taxonomy): domain Eukaryota; kingdom Metazoa; phylum Arthropoda; class Merostomata; order Xiphosura; family Limulidae; genus Limulus; species Limulus polyphemus. The sequence goes on from NW_013667174.1 coordinate 37,469, forward strand.
CTACTACATTTATGGGAAATATATTACAGCTTCATGAAAGAAAACATAACATAAAAGGTAGCTTACTACAACTATTTTGGGTGTAAAACTGGGGACCAAGAAAAACATTGGATTCCACACGTGTTGTACAGTTTGAACATCTGGCTTGACACAGTGGATGAATAAGAAGAAAACAAGTATGCCAGTTGCAGTTCCTTTGATATGGCATGAGCCCACAGGTCATCTAACTGACAGTTATTTTTGCACGACTAATGTTTCTGGATATTCAGGCAAAAGTAAACAATACATTTAATATCCAGATATTGCATCTGCAATGAAACCTGTACCTCATGAGAATAGTCTTCAAGTTCTACATCTACCTATGAATTGGGAAACAGTAGAGTTATCCTGCAAAGAAGAGAATGAATCATCTTTATCCTCTTCATCTGGTAATTTTATTCCTGAGACACCTCAACATAAGCTGCTTCATCTGATCACAAAAAGAGATAAATGATCTGATTTGTCACTTGTCTCTATCAAAGCATCATGGAGAACTTCTTGACTCTTCTTTATGGCAATGGAATTTATTAGCTCCAGGAATAAGAATTTCAATTTACCAAAGCCACCATCAAAGTCTTGCTTCTCACTACAATATGCAAGATATTTTAGGTTTCTGTACAAATGTTGATGCACTAATGGAAGAATTAGATAATGAACACCATCCTCAACTTTTTATCAACTCACCTAATTTTAGTCCGAAAGCTGCACTTTTGCACAATGGGCACACTCATTCATTGATTCCTGTTGCTCATGCAGATTATATTTGAGGGCATCCATAGGTGGAACATATGTGGTGATCAAAAAGTTATTGGACTACTGTTAGGCCTGTAGAGTGGATATATTAAACATTGTTGTTTTTTGTGTCTCTGGAACAGACGAGATGATAAAAATCATTTGAAAAAGATGAAATGGCCGATGAGAGAAAATTACATACAAGGGAAACAGAATATCAAGTATCAACTTTTAGTGAATCCTCAAAATGTGTTTCTGCCCTTACTTCATATTAAACTGAGACTCATGAAGAATTTTGTAAAAAGAATGAACAAAAATGCTAATGGTTTCAGATATCTATGTGATAAGCTTCCAAAAATCAATGAAGAAAAATGAAAAGAGGTAGCTTTGTTAGGCCACAGATTCAGAAAGTGCTGACGAATGATGATTTTGAAACAGTACTCAATCAGAAAGAACTTACTGGCTGGAAATCATTCAAGCTCGTTGTTAAATATTTCTAAGGATATCACAGAGATGAAAACTATGCTGTGATGAATGGTGATATGCTCAAGAACTACAGGAAAATGGGGTCTAGGATGTCACCAAAGATGCACTTCTTACACTCCCATTTAGACTTCTTTTCAAATGATCTAAGTGCAATGAGTGCTTCCACCAAGATATTTCTACAATGGAACAGAGGTATCAAGGACGATGGATTCCTGCAATGATGGGAGATTACTGTTGGTTCTTACAATGTGAAACTGAGAACACACACGAAAGGTGCAACAAGTCAAGCAGATTTTTGGCAACACAAAATAAAAAATACCATGATGAACATAGCCTGAATGTATTTTCAGTATATAATCTTATTATACTCATTGCTTTTTAAACTGGTATTGCTATTATGTACTGTTTTGAACATTCTTTAATGCAATTTTGAATGAATGAATAAAGTTATTAACAGAAAAAGTTATTTTCACGATATAAAAGAATATTTTGAATAAATCTATCATAACTTTAAAACTAAAGGTGGCCAGTAATTTTCAACATGATTTTTAGAATCAGCATCAAATTACTCAGAAATAGTTGTATTTTTTTCTGGTAGCAGAGAAAATTTTATTTTTGTTGTCCAGTGTAATTTAAAGCAAGAAATATTTGTTAGTGATTAGAATCCAATTCCTTTCTTGAATTCAATTTACTGGGCATGTTCTCATCAATTTCATATGAAGCTTTAATAAATTTACATGTCCATGTTCACAACACTGTTGCACTGCAGCAAATCAATATCTTATCAATTAGAGATTGGGAACTGTGTAATTGGCAATGATTATCCTGTCAATTTTTAAACATTTAACACTTGTAAGTATTTTCATTCTTTACAGTTCTCTCTTCCCTACCCTACTAAAATCCCTTTTCAACATCATGGTGAAATAGGAGCAGCTGCATGTTGTAGGCTATGTTAACAGCAGGTGGCCTAATAGCTGAAAAAGACTGAAATTAAAATTTGAACGTATCCAAGAAATATGTTGGAATAAAAGATATACCATTATTTGCTAATAAAGAGATAACTTGTAATCTTGTACTTTAGTATACAATATGTTAAGCTCTTGATTGACTACTTATTTATAAAAAGCCATTCAAAAACAGCAGCTTCAGGTAACTAATAAATTAAACGTTATCTACCATAACAAGTATTGGAATTCTATTTATAAATAAATATGGACTTGTTTAATTAAACAATAGAGTTGGTACAGATAATTTTTACCTAGCAAAGACAATATTTCAACTTACCTTTTGGAGAGTATCTAATATTTTCACTTTACAGATATACTTTTATAAATTGAATCTAAGTTCCCCAGAAATAATTTTTTTGTTCTTGTCTAACAAAAATATTTTGGTTTTACTAAGAAGAATTGAAAAAAAGATGCTTTGGTAAGATAAGCTTAAGACTTCAATATACTTTGTTTAATACTCATTTCTTAGTGAATTTTCAATTTGATGTTTGAAAACAGCTTGTTATGATCAAATGATAACAGATCCAATGCCATAAACAGCATCCAAGGTTAGTCTAATTTTATTTTTCATGAAAACTTACAGTACAATTTTTTTATATTAAAAATAACTTCATGATATTTTAATCACATACAATCCAATATTGAAAATTGAATAGAAGAATTGTAAGCACCAAAGTTTACTGTACCTGAAACACGTACCTCCTTGGATTGTCGTCTGTGAAAGACTGATTCGATCTCGTTTGTTGCCACCCATCTTCTTGATCAGTCTCTGTGGTTACAGCAGAGAATGCTGGAACACGTGACAAAGGCTTCACTGTACTTAGTTTTTTTTCAATATCTTTTTGTATAGGCACAGGAATTCGTGGAAACAAGGTAGTGAACCACTCTAACTTCGACAACATGTGACGTACTACTTCTCCAATAGTCATCACTTGACCACCACCTGCCTTTACATCAATCTCCTAAAAAATAAAATGACATTTTCCTTAAAGTTACAACAAATGTACAAATTACATAATGATATCTAGTTATGAATTAGAAACTATGCTATACTAAACACTTCAAAATTAAAATTACATGCAAGTGGTCCAGCTGAATTTTTTTTTGCTTACATTGAATTAAGTCAAAATTCAAAAACCTGGCTAATATGAGCAATATTTATGAAACAAGACTTAGACACTAACAGTGCTTGAAATTAGCAGTGGCAGGTTGGCTATATGTCAGTGAGTTCTAGTGATTAGCCAGTGCCCATTAACCATTTTCTGCACATGTCACAAGGTTTTACCGAGTTATATTAAAAATTTAATTAAACAACTTTACTATAAATGAAATTAGTATTATCATGTACTTTATAATTCAAAGTCTTGTATTATCGAAGTTTCAATTCCTTTATTTCAAAAGAAACCTTTAAATAAAAATAACTAAAATTACAATTTTGTTAAAACATGATGCACAAGAATTCACAAATCTTAACTTTTGGTCTCTGTAACTTGAATACTAATACTTCTCCAGTGTACTTGTACATCTAGACAGAAACTAAGTAAACTGTGCTATTTACGTGTGTGCGTTTGTTTCAAATTCCTTTGGGTCAATTCATTGACCACAAAAGATAAATTTTCCTAACCCCTAACAGAAGCCACACCCACCTTCTATACTTAAAACTTAAGACTTACCAGCCATGCATACTTATTTGATGTACATTTATAACCAATAAAACGAGCTAATTTTAAATTACAATCTCCCAATGTTTATTTTAAAACTGGCATTCAGTAATTGTTGCCAAGTACATCTAACAACTGATAGTATTGTTGCTACTTTCATTCTTGCTAACACTTAGCATTGTTTCTCACCTAGCTACATATAGATAGTTAAACTGTATTTCGGTTTTACTTTTATGTTTTAGTTACTTATGTATCATTTATATTTTAAAATGCATATTTGAAAGGTTTACTAATTTTTTAAATGTAACCCAAACTTCACCTTGATTTGTGAGGGTTAGGTTAGTACACAAGGGCACCTGTTGACATGTGTCAAGTTAAATAATAAATGGTAAAGGACAGGAAAGGAAAATAAAACCTTAAAAAATATATGTAAAAAAGTAAAAATGTGAAATTACAAATGTAGCCAAAAAAATCATCTTTTAAGATTATTCCATAAAAAACTAAAAGGTATGTAAATGTTTCTATTATTATTTCTTAATTCTAAACATTTCATTGCATTGTAAGCTGATGATAACAGCTACAATTACTGATATGATAGAGAAAATGAAAAATAAAATACAGACATTTACCTTAAAAAAAACTTTATATTCATTTAAGAGGTTCTAAAGATTATGCAAATGAAATCTGAAACCTGTAAGATGAAAAAAAATAACATTTTTCAACTTAACACTAAAATCACCTCACACTTGAACTATTCACAGTACGAGTGCAAATAATTACATTAAATAATGAATTTTTGGTAGAAAAATTAAGATTTTACTTTCCTGAAACTACAGTACATGCCTTTAAAAAAGCTTCTGTCAAGCTTGAAACAATTTTATCTATTAGTTTTATTTTTGGAATAAAATATGACAAGAACATAACCTACTTCACAATGAAGTAACCAAATGTGGTCAGGTTAAAGGGCACTGTCTTTTTTTTTAACAGTTGATAATCTAGGCATTATTCTGAGTATTCAGACTAGATGTAACAGTATTAGTTACACAGTTAGAGCTACACAGAGGGTTATCTGCATTCTGTCTACAACAATGAAATGAACCCCAATTTTTGATAATATAAATCTGTAAACTGACTACTGATCTACAGAGAAATAAACAGTCAATATTATTATAAAAAATGAGATATTAGTTTATCATAACCTAAAAAAAATATTGTTGTCTATAACTGTAACAGTGACACCATTTTGAAAAATGAGGTTGTCAGTGGTAACTGATAAATATCAGTTTTTGCAACATTTGTATGATTTATAGGGGGAAGTAAATGGATTCAGCCAGCAAAATTAAAAGTATGAAAATAAATATTTAATGAATACTAAACAAGTTAAAACTGATTAGATGTATAGAATGAAACTTCTTGATGCTTAATGAAAGAAAAAAGTAAGATGAAAGTTGTTTTTTTTACAACAGCAGTTTAGAAAAAAAAAATTACAAAAACTTTATAACCAACAAAATTATTCACGTACTGAACAATGGTTCTATTTTCATGCAGAAACTAGATACTATTTGAAAAGCTTGTCCCAAGTTTAGGGTAATTTGGTTTATTAATTTTACTGTGAGAATGTAAAAAAACCAGTAGGATGCACAAGAATTCGAAAAAGCAACATTTTCTGGAAATAAAAATTTACATCAGCTGACTATACTCAGTAAAAGCTGGTGTCTGCGACTCAACTTTTGAATGGTTTATGAAGCAATTGTGAAACTGACCCTCACAAATGTAAACAATTCCTAAATTATTTGCTCTCCTTGGTTTGCCACAAATAACGGACTTGATCTCCAAAAACAGAAAGTTAATCAAATTTAAAATCTAGGCTTGAATTATCCGAGTTTTCATTTACTAGAAAATCTGCCACAAACCATAAGTATATTGATCTGTGTATTATTTCTTTGAATTACAGGTTTACTTCTGACAATGGTCTAGTAACATTCATTACCAATTTTGTTTGAATTAATTTATTAAATTCTTGACATACTTTTTATTTTAAAATCTTGATAATATTTAAAAATTATTTCATTTTATTTTCTTTCATTGCAGTTGAACCAATTTCAGCCAGTGCTTCAAACATGCCATCAACACCTGATGAATGAACACCAAACTAACAATCAATAAGGTCTTTATTAACATCACAAAGATGTTAAACACAAATCAGTCACAATAAAGTTAACAGAAATAAAGTACCAATAACTTTTCATACAGTCAACTACTTTATCTGATATGAAGTTGAGGAAATTAAAATAAATTACATTTACTCAAATAAGAAATAATATTCTTATAAACTTTAAGTGGATATGTTATAAACATTTAAAACCATACGGTAAAATACAAGCATTGGTAAACTCTTACATTTGCTTACTATTCACTCAGTATATCAAGATCACAGAAATGAGAAACTTGCACTCATTGACTACAGAAAATTATATTATTAAGAATAACCATTTGATATCAAATCTAATCAAATACAAATATTTCACCTTGTAGCCCAGCTAATCAAAATGAAATGTACAAAATAGTCTTGTTTCCATCACATGCATATCAACACAGTAACCCAAACCAAAGTAAAGCAAATGAAGGCCCCCATGCCTGATGCAAAAACAAGGACTGGAAATGATCTAAAGAAAGGTTTGACTTTTAAAAAACATTATCAAACTTAGAAATTAATTTGTCATTCAAGAAAAAAGAAAAAATCTGAGGTAACAAGAAAAGTAGAACTGGCTCAACATAACAGAACAAAAAAAAAAGGATTACCCTAACTTTTGTGAATGAGCCAAAAACATCACTATATTCCAGGTTGTAAAGAAATTAACAGAATGATACACGAGCTCAGTCCATTTGAAAAGAAACTGATTGTTATTCCAAATTTACTAAGTGTATCTATGCAGAACATGAAAAGCTTTGGGTAAAACATACAAAGTAGTTTTGGTTTTGAATGTAACTCACTTAAACCTTTATAATAATTAACACTTACTTCCTTGTCTTCAAGATATGGCTCAAACCAGTCCCACAAGTCTGCTGGAGGTTGAGTATACCTTAAGTAAACAAAAAGTTGTATGTACACTAAAAAACAACATACATACAAACTGGACCCTTAAACTTTGATATTACTAAATATGCTTAGATGACTGTTAATAGTTTTGCATATTTTAATTATATAATAGGCATTTCATAATCAATATATTACAAAAAATATCAAAAGGTCATCATTCCATGGTCCACTGGATAATCTACCATAAGGATACTTAACAATGACATATAACTGGATTCTTGAGCTGTCCAACACAGAATGGAGTGTTTCACGTTTAAAAGAAAAAATATTTCTCCCAAATTCATCATAGATGCAGCCATAACTCAATGACACAAGAAACAAAAATTGCAATTCATGATCCAACTTCTATCTTATTGTATCAATTTAAATTATTTCTTATAAATACATCTAACTTTAGTCTGTCCTGATAACCAGTTGTAATTTTATCCTATATTTCAACCTCAATACATCTACTATTTTTACAATACTTTTCTAAACATTATGAGGAGCTGTAACAGCATGCTATAACAACTTAAAATACAAACTGAAAATTATTATATTTCATAAATATTACTCCAAAATATCCAAATGATTATTTATCTTCAGTGAAAGCATACATGACACACAATTTTTTATTTTACAGACTGTACCAAGATACAATCTTGTGAACATTAAACTACAAGATAGTCCCAATTGTTTCGAACTGGTGTATTTAAGTGTTTTACACTCACTTACACACACACACACAACAAAAAAAAATCATTCTGTAGGTATGTGAAGAATTTGTAGCATTCCACCACAATTGAATTCTTCTTATTGTTAGCCGACATTGGGCAGCTTGTACATAATTGAATAAATAAGAGTTGTTTAAACATTTAACAAGTAAAAGCTTAGAATCGTCTATTCTTTCAAAAATGCTCTAGCTACTTATTTGAGCACAGACTCAAAACTAGTAGTAAGTCACAGACTTTGAGGAAAAGCTTTTTGTTCAAAGAATTGCCTACTTGAACATTATGAAGTTAATATACATTATAAATTAAACACAGTAAAAATATTTTTCAACGGAATGTTAGGTTCACAAAATATGAAACTTTTCTATTAACTTTTAATCAGTTTATGATTAAGTTGTGGTGTTATGGCCAACTAACCTTTTTATTATCATAAGCATTAACCAACAAAATTTTACAAATGGAATTAGTATTACAAAAAAGTGACAATAATAGTACTATAAAGTCAATAATTATCACATGGAATTTGATTCTTCACAAAGTTACATAATTTTCTTAACATAATTTAAAGAAATATTCACACAGAAGTATGTTAACATATACAGCAAAAAACCTCACCTTTTTATGAGATGTTAATATTTTGAAAGATAATGCTCTTACTAAAAATAAAAAAAGAGAGTATGTTGTTCTACTTTGCTTTCTTTATCTAAGCAAAATTTCTTTCTACAACATTAACACCAATAATAAATTTAATTACATCTAGCTATGAAACTGAATTTAGTGGTAACATTTTCATTCTTACCTGATATACATGAACCCTAATCCACGAATATAAGGTGAATCACAGTGAATAAGGAGGCCATTTAGCTGTTTTCTTGTAAGTTTCAGGGTAAAGAGTTTGTACAAGATGCAAAAGGCCGTTGATACAATACCACCAGCACCCACTCCTCGAACCTATACATATACACGTGTGCGTGTGTGTATAAAAAAGTAGTGATTAAGTCTTCATTCAATTGTTTTTTTCCTATTATTACTTAAGTTTCACCAGGGTGTCTGGAACATCTAAGAACATATGGTACTTCATAGGTTTATTTTTATTTACAAATACTTCAGTTATCATAAAAAATTCCATATAAAACACAAATAACAATCAATGAAGTTAATTAACTAGTTTTTGGACCTGTGAAAGAGTTCTTTATTTCTGGCAGCTGACTGCCCCTCAATTTAAGTACATTAAGTATACGTAAACTCAGAGTATTTTAAAGAACTGAATACAAATTGTTATTATATAAGCCAACTGCTGGATAAATGTAGTGATAAGAACAAAGTAAGCTTTCTTTGTATACAAAACTATCATTAACCAAAATATACATATAAGCTAAGATAAAAACTTGAACCAATTCTTCTTGAATCCATTTTAAAGACAGTTAAAGATGTAGCTGGTCAAAACCCATCAGATGAGTATGTTCCTCAATCAACCAAACACACCATGAGAAGTCACATCACGAAAGAGAAAGAGGCACAGCTATAAAGAGTAGGGGAAGAAGCGCAGCCTCTACTGTAACTGCTCCTTCTCAGCAAATATACCTGGACCTGGGTGAAAGTCATCACGGAGGAGAAACCTAAATATCATCACTTAAGTGATGAACCTGTCCCAACAGGCTAGCTATGCAACTTGTGACTATTAATGAATTTTTCATTTATAATGGAAGTTTTATGTTTAATAGTAAATGAGATAAACTGCCACAACAGAATACATCTCCTAGGAAAAAGAAATCTGTTAAATGGACTAATGTTACTATTCAGGATATTTTAGCTTATTTTGCTTTAATTATAGCTGTGGGTTTTAGACATATTACTTCTCTTTCTGACTACTGGTCCACCCATCTTCCTTTCCATACTACTTGGCTTACTTATGTGGTAACTAGGGATAGGTTTTTCCCTATTCATAATTATTAACATTTCAATATCAATACTAATGCTCTTCTTAGTACTAATCCTAACCATGATAAAGTTTTCAAGGTTGGACCTGTCACGAACCTTTCGAAATCCTTTATAACCCACTGTCATCCTAAGAACTATCCATAGATGAAAAAAATATATAGTGCAAAATGTATTTACTAAAGAAACCTGTCAAGTGGGGTATCAAATAATGGGTTCAGGAGATGCTTTGCCTTGAGTGGACTACTGTCTCAAGTTTAATATCTACCCAGGCAAAGAGGAAGAAATGTCAGGAGTTGTGATGGAATTGATAGACAAATAAACAGAGTTGGAAACTGGATTTTCATGAACAAATTTTATACTTCCTATCATTTATTTGGCAAATTACTGACTGTTGGAACCTATGTAGGAAAGAATTTCCCAAAGAAAATGGCAGCTACAAACTTACACAGAGGAAAGCAGGTTTTTAAATATGGAACTTTGACAACTATACAATGAACTGAAAAATGAGACAAGAACAGGGATGGATACCAAGGTTACAAAAACCTCAGTGACCAACACATAAACTACACTATTCTATTAGATGAAGAACGATAAAGTGGTATAAGAAATTGCTTTTGATGAAGTATTTTTACTAAAGATTTGTCCACAAACATAGATAGTACTTGTGTATACTACAATATTACTACTATGAGTGCTAAGTTTCATGTTAAGATTAAAAATACTTTTCTTTGTCTCAAAAAACTCAAATTTTATTTGCCTAATCTCTAGAACCTACTAAATAAATTCTAAAATCTGAAATCCAATAAAAGATAAGTTCTCTATAATTTTTTCAATTCACAAATGTGATTTTGCCCTCATGATAAGACAAAATGGCCCCAGTAGGTAAAGGGTTAATGACCCTGGCAGTTGATATGCCTAAGGCCCAAATAACCAACAGGTAGCATTGCAAAGAAGTCTAATGATCCAATAGGATCGATGGTCTAAAAATACCCCCCCCCAAAAAAAAACCAGCAGCATACATCCGCACATTGTCTTGATACAGTGCAAATGGAGTGAAAAATTAGAAGGAACATTGATTCAAGGTCAGTCAAATTGACCAACATCATATAGATTTAATATAATTTTATTTCAAAAAACAGTTGATTATCTAGAAGGATATAAAGATTATGCAAATGAAACTTGACAATTTTCAGATAAAGAAAAATACTTTTTAATCTTAAAATCAATTACTTTTCACATTGGATAGTCAACATTCTGAAAGAAAAAAATTCATGAGTAAATCTTTAATAAAAAAATCTTAATGCTTAATTTGAAAACCAGATATTTTGTTTATGAAAGCTTTGTAATGTTTACTAACAATCTGCAAAATTTTGTAAAGATATGCTTACATTATCAAAAAATAATAGTATAAATACTCTCATGGATACTTTTGTGGTTATGAGCTGGGTGTATCCCACCCAGCTCATATTCATAACGTTAAAGGGGTACAGCTGTATGGAAAGGGTTAAAACATCAGCTTGATTCCAGTTTAAACTAATATTTTCTATGACAAAATGGAAAAAACTTACTCCTCCACACATGCCTGTCTGTCCTGCAGTTTTACGACTGCCTTTTTCCCAGGGTTCCAAGTGATTTACCTGCATCAAATACGGTTTCACTTTTTACTAGAACTAAATCTACAGTATAACAAGTCTACTAAATTCACAGTTCAACAAAATTTCTTTCAACCTCTTCCTGTGCACAGTTGCTTAACTCACCCTAATAGGAAAATACTTTAACATTGTACATATGACTAAATATTGGATTATTTTACCAACTCTACAATAAAAATTCATAAGAATAGAAAGGATTAAAGCCCCAACATATCACCACTGCATGAACTTTTTAATTCTTTCACATAATTATCTTTGGAGGAATCTTCTTCACTAGTTTTAAATAGATAAAATCTGTAAGAATTCCAAGTTTCACAAGATTACGAGATATAAGATAGAAAAATGTGTTAAAAGGTACAAGTTCAAATTTATAGTAACTGTTTGCACAAAAAGTACTTTCTGGCTTGATGAGGATATCACTGCACAAACTATTACTTTAACTGCTACTCTATTGTCTACTAATAAAGTAAAATCATATTATAAAATGCATAACAATCTTTTAAGTTCTGGTGTTTCTGAATTGTTTCCTTCACTTAAATTGTCCTTACATAATTCTAGGTTATGGGGAGCAAACTTTTTTTTTCCATGTAATAGTTCCAGGCTAGTAGCGATGACAAATTTGTGTAGCTAACTATTCTATTTTCACTATAATGGCTAAATACATACATATCTATGTTGATTGAAATAATTTCTTTCACAGTAATACAAAACTAAAAATATGATTTACTTTATCATATGTAATGCAGATGTTAAAATCTACTGACATGTTAACCAGTCGATATATCTATATACACACACACACATGCAGTAGACTAGTATATGCAAAATATTGAAAACAACATGATTTAATTCAAAATATATAGAAATTTGAAATCTCTCTGCAGGTTGTCCTGTCTACACACACCCACATACAACAAAATCAAAATCACCACTTCACCGTCTGACATTTCGAACACCTTGTACTTTAATGTTGTACCCAGAAATACTGTGAAGTTTTAAGGAGAAGCTAGAAATTATTCCATCCAAACACAGCTGTTTCATATTATATCAATAAAACTATACTCTCCCTCTCATTACTGGCTTGGTGAATAACACCAGCCTTGTAATCTCAAAGTGACCATCAATTTCCACACTATAACTTTTAATATGTTTTGTCTATTTTTAAGAAATTTGGCAAGCTTTCAGTACACAAAAAAATCAATTTCTTAATTAAGTATTGTTACTAAAAATTTATCCGTGAATATACAGTTAGAATATTGTCTACTCCAAGTGCAAAGTGATTTTCATGTTAAGATTAAAAACACTTTTCTTCATCTGAAAACTGTCAAATTTCTTATGTGTAGTCTCTAAAACTTTAATTTTATAGGAGCCTTTAACACTCTCAATACGGACTCGGTCAACTTGAAACGACAATTTGTACTCGTTTAAAGTCTTTATAGATTTAATACTTATAACTCTCAATATAGTGGGTATATCTTTGAGTAAACATTATAAGCCTTTCACATACAAAAAGTAATATTTCTTTGTGAAGTATTTTTTTATAAAATAAAATAAAGATTTGTCCATGAATATATTGTATATTTGTTTAGAATAGTCCGTGTGCAAAATAATTTTCAAGTTAAAATTAAAAATACTTTTCCTCATATCAAATTTCCTTTGTGTAATCCTTAAAACTTTCTATTGGTTATAGGAAATATATAATGAAACATAAGAGAGAACTATCAACAAAGTGTGAAGAGAGGATGTGACTGGTGGGTGTGGCAGGAGGGGTCTGATTTTCTATTTGGTAGCTCTTTAACCAAACAAAATTGAAGACTATAAAAATATACACACACATCGAACCAGGAACCTAACCTCCAGACAACCAGAAGAAAAATATCCCTGTAATATGCTATGTCCCACTCAATTCCAACATGTCGGCTCCTACCATCACAGTTTTTAAGGCTAATGTCACCTGAACAAAATTTGCTGAACCATCGTTGACACTTATGAACGTTCAAAACATTTCCATAAATTTCTTTGATATTCTTTGTGGCTACAGAGGCATTGCTTTCCTTCTAGTATTCAAACAGCATTACATGCTGAATGTGTGTTTTGTTGTGTGCCATCACTATAAGAGATTTGAGAATACCAAACTTTAGACACTATATAAACTAAAGTAACGTGATGTTTAGGTGATTCGTTTTACTATTATATGTGATGTACGTTTTTTGGGGGGTGGTTAATGAAAGTGTTCCAAAATGTGACAATTTCTTGACGACCTAATACTTTTCAAGCAACTCTTCCTGTGTATAGTTTATAAAATAATTTGCACTTACAAGGTGTACAAAAAGAGAATTCTCTTTGGTACCAGCAACTAAACTGTCAACCCACTACTACATGTTGATACTAGCAACTAAACTGTCAACCAAACCTCTTGGTGGCAAAATCAAGGCTGGAACAAAAACTAGGGAAAAACTTGAAAATTAAGTTATGGATTAATATATTATTATGCATTATTCTCTGCTTTCATACAAATTATTAGAATTAGTGACCAGGAAATCAGGAGAGCAGTCAAATGTACTAAAATGTCAAGAAAAACACCTCAGAAGGGTATTGCCAATTCCTGGCAAATCAGTTGCTTCCTATCCATCAGAATACAACACAAAAAGTGGACTGGATGTCTACGTCCATTCAACTTTTGTACCTTGATCCTACATGATTTCAGAACTGATGGAAGAAGAGGTGCTGTAAATGAATTTAATATGAAACAACTTTAAAAAATCTAAACTTTAGACTTAATTGTTAATTTTAAGCCTAATACACTTAGAGAAAATTTAACAAATGATATAAAACTGACAGTGCATATATCTAATACAATTTTTAAAGTCATGACAACAAGAACTGTTAAACTCTATTCTGCATGTTTTTTTTCTCATAAAGTTATTGTTTTTAATTATGTCAGAATGGTAAAAATATCATTTGAAACATGGGATTATTTGCTGTAGAGCCTCCTCTTTTCTTATCATAATTACACAAAGCATCCGGCATGGGAAAAGTATTGCAGAAATGCAAACTTATTGTTTGGGATGAATGCACAATGGCGCACAAAAAAAATCGCTCGAGGCTCTTGATCGATCGTTGCAAGATTTGCGTGGAAACATCAGACCATTTGGGGACGCATTAATATTGCTTGCAGGAGATTTCAGGCAAACATTACCTGTAATTCCTCGATCAACACCAGCGGACGAAATAAATGCTTGCCTGAAATACTCTACTTTGTGGCGACACTTAAAGACGTTAAAATTAACTACAAATATGCGTGTCCAGCTGCAAAACAATCGATCAGCTGAGATATTCTCAAATCAATTGCTGGAAATTGGGAACTGAAAGGTGCCGGTTGATCTGACCTCAGGACGAATTTCATTGCCTCATAACTTCTGCAATTTAGTGACGTCAAAAGAAGAATTGGTTGAAAAAAGTATTTCCCAATATTCAAACCAATTATAAGAATCACGATTGGCTGAGTGAACGAGCTATTCTTGCAGCCAAGAACAAAGACGTCTATGAATTTAACAATATTATTCAGTCTAACATTCAAAGCGAGGCAGTCACATACAAGTCCGTTGACAATGTTGTGGAAGCAGATGAAGCGGTTAATTATCCAACAGAATTTTTG
>NW_013667174.1:53346-59552 GCF_000517525.1 Limulus polyphemus
TAAAAATATTTCATGTGGAACACACGCAAGCAGCTTAGAGTAGCTCCTGGGTAATGTAATTCGATAGCGTAACGAGCTGCATATTCCCCAAGTGATTTACATCTTATAATAACACAAACAATAGTTATACACAGTTCAAAGGGCAGTAAAACAATCAAATTGAATTATAAATAAATGTATAATGTGTAACTAATTTGTCATTATGTATTTATTTTAATATGAACGTTGTTTTGGGTATAGAAAATAATAGTTAAAATATAGTTTTATTGATAACAAACACTTGAAATGTATTTAGAAGGTTTTAGAGATTACACAAATGAAATTTGAGATTTTTGAGATGAAGAAAAGTATTTTTAATCTTAACATGAAAATCACTTTTCACACAGACTATTCAAAACAAACACTTGATATATTCAAGAACAAATCTTTTTTTAGTTTATTAAAAATACTTCACTAAATAATACGAGTACAAAAAGGTCATGTGATCGGTCAAATTTATCGAGCCCACATGGAGAGAGTTAAGTAAATAAAAGTTGCTGAGTGTACTAATGCCATTACTATAAAAAACTAGGCTTAAGTTCCATTGGCAACAGATAGCAAAAAACAAGAGGTCAAAGGTAAGTATAATAATTTTTGTTTTTCATGTATATTTTTTAATGTAAAAGCAACTAAACTACAAAAATTAGAAACTTATAATGTTAAATTAGGTAAGACAAAAAAAATAATAAAAACCTTCACTAGGTTTGCTCAAGAGCAGCGTGTGTGTAATGTAATTCAATATGGTAACATGAACCATGCTATCTCTGAGTGATTTACAACTTCTGTGGTAGAATTATTAGTTAGATACAGTTCAAAGGGTAAATTAAATTAAACAAACAGGTGTAGACTGTTATGCAACTAAAGATATTTAGGATAAACAACTATCTTCTGTGACAATTTGCAGAGATTCTATAAAGAAAAAAGGGTAACAGATTTATTTTGTATTTTTTATGGTGGTTACGAGGTCAGTTAAATTGATTGAGTATGTATAGTTAGGGTATAGAAATAAATAACATATATAGTTTGAATGTGAAAAAAAAGTTTGGTATTTTTTTAGGTTTTAGAAGTTACACATGAAATTTAAAAATTTTCAAACTAAGAAAAGTATTTTTAATGTTAACATGAAAATGACTTTGCACTTGGAGCACTCAACAAAAGACTTGTATTGTTTAGAGAAAGTTCCTCGATTTTATGAAGATACACAAAATGTGTTAAAAGATAGAGTATGGCTGATGATTATTTTGTCATTACAGGGATGGTCACATCAGCCAACCTCGAATGGAAAGTTGATTGTTATCCTTACTGTTCAATTATTAGCTTTACCATGACATGGTTAAAGCCTTAAACACCATTTTAGAATGGTATAGTTGTATTTCATGAATCAAAACACTTAGTGCACAATGAAAGTTTTGTATTTTACAGGTAGGAAAATAATCAGGTACTTAAATGACCAGCTGTGAAAAAGCAAAGTTCTTTCACTGTTCACTTTAGTTAAACTAGCATTGTACGGGTTATCAACTTACAGAATTAGTGAAAGTTGATAGTCATAATACTTTAGAGTTTTGAACACTTGTATTGCCAAATTGAAATCTTTCAGCCTTTCTATTTTTCAGAGACCATTGAAATAATGAAAAAAAACACAAGTAATAAATAATTACTTTCTTCAAATAACAGAGTTGAGACTAATTGGCAGAAATTTAGAGATTGAAGAAAAGTGGAACAATACAAACTACTTATGTTGTTTTAAGTTAATGAATATAGCCTAAATTGTCACTGAAACCAAAACAAAAAAATACCAAATGACCCACATTAAAACAATGAATATTAACAGAAAGTTAACAAATAATCACTTATAAGCACACTTATTATATGAAACATATAGTATTTTCTCTAAAAATCAGTCTGTTAATTTACCACTGATTCAACATAATGTGCTTACCTACACAAGTAATGAACAACAATTTAAAATGATTTTTTTAAACAGTGGACTGCAAGTACATTTACATCATAATTTTTGTTCTTTTATCATAAGTAAGTTTAACTATATTACAGGATAAAAAATTAAAGAGTGGGTGTGAAAGGAAAATATTGAAGTACCAAACCATCCTTTGTTATATATATTTGTTCTTCCACAGCTGTCAAACTTCACTCTCAGAATTTAACACCCAAAGGTTGACACCTTACACAAATTTATGATAGAAATGAATGAATCCCTAAAAAATGAGTTGATTAAATTTTAGAACTTTCTCAATAGTAGATGTGCAAGGAAAGATTTGAAGGACCAACCATTCTTTTTTTATGATATTCTCTTCATAATAGCCTTTTCGGCAGAAATTATCTTGAATTTGTATAGAATATAATTTCCTGAACCAGTCAAACTTAGAGAAATATTACCTTGAGAACCAAAAACATTGATCTCTAACAGAAATTAGAGGTTATGTGCAAATTTCACTCTTACCATCTTAGTAATACAGAGGAAGGTTTTTTGTATCCTTATAACTGTAAAATGACTGGTTTAACTAAATCTTCTATTATTGTCACATAAAACTGAAAATGGTTTCTCTACTTACATTGTAATATATTTCATCAACAACTTCATGGTAGGTTTTCAACTGATAAAGGTTTACTTTGAAGTAATGAGAAGAAAGTATATTTGTTAGTATCAAATTATTCAAATTCATTGTCTTTTCATTACCCCAAACTGGTAGAATGTTATTTTTTTTATCTGTTGATCCAGATGACATGTTTTCGTGATGTATGTACCGATATCTGGAAACACAAAAATATTATAATTACTCTACTGTTCACTTCTTTTCATTCAAAATTTTCATGGGCAAATTTTACAATACTTAAAGATGTAATTTCAAGGTACAAGATTTATCAATTTTCCTAAACCACCTTTCAGGAGTATTACTGTAAATCATTACTATTCTGTTGTAATTTAGTAAAATTTTAAAACTCTTATCTGAATATTTCAACTGACCTACATTAAATGTGTAAAACAACTAAGCTTGACAAGATATTAAAAATCTGAGCTCTAAGCCTGTTTTTTGAAAAATTGAATACACCATAATAAAAACAACTTTTGTTTGCATTAGGGGAGAAAAACTTTAGTTACTGCATTTATATAGACATACACTGTGCTGTTAGCTTAACTTGGACCATATTAAAATAAAACATTAGTTATTTTCATATACCTTTGTTTTAACTTAAACTAATGATAACTCACCCAAGCTTAACTCTATGGATTTAATACAACTAGATTTTTAAAATATTTCAATATCTACTATAGAACTGCCCTTTAGTTTAATTAAAATTTTCTGTTTATTTATGCTGATAACTTATTTTCAAAGGTATAAAAATTATTATATATAAAATAAGGAAAATGTTATTTATGTTTAAGAACTAGTTAACTGAAATGGACTTTCACAATACATTATTTCTTTTTATAGGTCTAAAATTTTGTTCAGTTTTCTTTAATAATAATAGCAATTATAAATATTTACTTATGTATAAGCATCATACCAACATTTTTTATTTCAGGCTCATTTATTTTAATCATACAATGATAACCTACCTGAATTTCAAATGTCATAAGTGGATTTTTTCGTCATTAACTTCATTATTTATTTTACACTGTGAAACAAAAGTTCTTATATTTTCACAAGTTTAATTTTACTCCAAGTCAGTGATAATGCAAGTATGTTAAAATGCTAAGCTTGTGTTAATGCACAAGCATACAACCTATTTTGATGGTTAGACATACATAGCTCTGCACTAGTAGGGCTGGTATGTATATCAGCCATGCACATGTCTGTTCAGTGCAACGGCCCACTACAAATACAATTTCCTTCAATATTTCAAGAAATACTAAAATGCATTCAATAAAACACATCCCTAACACAAATATAAGCTTACACACCTGAGTTGGCTATATTTTTGTGACAAAACATAACCAAAGCCTCAATATTAAATATCACACCATCTGAAATGAGACTCTCACTTACAAGACTTATTCAAGTTCTTGAAATGACATTTTAAAACATCCTGTACCAATACTTCACTATCACTTATGTCATCCTCAGGTTGTGCCTGAGGATGACAGTGTTGTTGAAACATCATACATTTATCATACACAAGAGTGCTTATGGGAAGTTGTGTACTCTTCCTCTTCTTTCAATATTTCAACACTATCTTCAGTAACTCAAAACCTAGGTGTGTCAATTCTGAAATTTCAATGTATTCAGAGCAATTCTTCTTTTTGAAGTCATGTAAATATTTAAGATTAGTATAAGTTATGTTCTAATTATTAATATATCAAATCTGAGTAACGCAAATACTAACATTAACAGTTCAAACTTAAAACTTTTATTTAAAACTAAAAGTGATAAGTTCGTTCGAGTTTTAAATTATACAACTCAGTCTCATACTACATTAACTCATGATTAAGTACATTACTAGTAACAGTATAAACATAAAAATAATAGCACAACTTATATATGTTACAATTTAGGTGATATTATAGCGCATTTTTTAGTTCATGGTATGAAAGTTATAGAAAAATACTGAAACTTTAAAGTAAGTCAAATACGAGTTCGAGACCCATCTAGTGTATTAGGCCTACAGTATATGCTCGCGCCTGCGCTTGCGAATTTTAAACTGTGTACAATGTAGGCTTACTGGTGCTGTTGTTAAGCCTACAACGTACAAGTTAAATCGTATGAAGAAGTGAAATTCGGATGAGCACGCTAGTTTAATCAATTCGAAATTTGTCTTAACCTTCCTATTTTAACTATCACTTCTTCATAAATGCAATCCATGTGAAATCTAAATATATCAGTAATGAAGTAAATATAATAATTTATGTTTAAAGCAATTTTATCAAATTCTTACCATACAAGAAAATGAACCAAGAAATATTTCTCCCTCCAATCCGCATCACAAGAAGAATACAACGGTGAAAGTTTAAGAGCTTATGATTGGCCCAAAACTACTTGTTTGCTCCCCCTATGTAAACCATATATATTTATATCTATTTTAAATATTTATGACAAACTTCGAAAAAACTAATTTTACTCTCCAGGTAACAAAAAAACTTTTTATTTCAACTTAGTCTCGGCATTGTGGCTTCATCGGGGCTCTTACAAATACTGATTGATTGGAAAATATACTTTCACTTATAAAATAGTTTTTGATTTGTTTGTTTTAGAGCAAAGCCACATTGAGCTATCTGCTGTGTCCACCGCATGAAGTCGAGCCCAGGATTTTAGCGTTGTAAGTCCCTAAACTCTCATTTTCACAGGGGACTTTGCTTTTAATGTAAAGGTAATTTTTTTTCTAACTTTATTCTTAAAATGTCTAGATTCTTCCATGATGCATTAAATGTTAAGAAAAACAACAAAATTATTTCAAATAGTAGCTGAATTGATAATGATAATCACTTATCAATCAAAAGCAAATTCTTTATGGACATATAGGTTTTCTGTTTAGATTATATAATTTATATTTTGTGTTCTGATAGATGAGTGTATGTATTTTCTCATAGCAAAGCCACTAAGGGCGATGTGCTGTGTTCACCGATGGGAATCGAACTCCTGCTTCATATTTTCATCTATCGGGGACAGCGGTAACTCTACGGATTCACTACACAAAACATATATATCTGCACACTGGATGTACACTGAGTGGTCACAAGTAAATAGGCACCTACTTTTTAGTCATTTAACTGATTTATGCTAACTAATTTGTGTTCACAGAGCACTATATAAATGAAAATGGTCTGCACACTAATTATTTTATGCTACAACATGCCTAGAACTCAAGGTTCTCTCGAATTGTCAGAATTTGTTAGAGGAAGGATAGTTGGTCAAGCAGATGATGGAATAAGTCAGCAGCAGAATTTGGGAATCCGGCTTTCGACAGTCAACAGAATCATCGTGCAGTTCAGGAAACACGGCAAGGAAACAACTGAGCAGCATCCGGGTCGTCCTGGTCCGTCGGAGAGGACAAAAAGGGCTGTCAAGAGGAGCGTCGAAATGGATCCCAGATTAATGACTGCAGAAGTAGCCAAAGTTGGTGGGATGAGCCCGAAATCTGTTCAACGGATTCTCCACAGATTGGGTTATCGTTGTAGAGCAGCTAAACGGAAGCCCTTATTAAGAGCTGCC
>NW_013667174.1:60396-87164 GCF_000517525.1 Limulus polyphemus
GAAGAGCGATCTTCTCCAAGTTTTGAAGCAAGAGTGAGCGAAAATCCCACAATATAAAATTGACGAGATGATTCTCACGATGCCCCAAAGGATCAACGAACTCCATGAAGCGAATGGAAGATCTACTAGATATTAAATTATAGATATATCAATTCATGTGAATATGACTAAAAATTTTCATTTTTTTCTGAAAAGGTGGTGTCTATTTACTTGTGATCACGCTGTGTACTTTACTCATCGTCAAGAGATACGTAAATCTCATTTGAGTTATCAGTTTATATTTTTACATACTCATTTTGCTTATCTCATCTATTTTGGTTTCATCAGCTACACATTCACACTGATAAGGCTTATACTCCTTGATCTTCTTTAACCTGTTAACATGCACTAACTGTTTACCCTTTCCATAGATCTCAAAATTAACCGCCCTTGTTTCTTTAAGAAATCTAAAACGACCTTTCCATAATTTTGCTAGCTTTTTTGTGTGTCCTCTCTTAACAATGGGAGTGTATAGCAATACTTTGTCCCCTAACCTTATGTTACTAGCTTGTGCCTTCTTATTTGCTTCATTCTCTCTACGTTCAGCAGCTTTAGTCAAATGTTCATTAGCTAACTCAAAATAGATAATTGTTGAAGACATACCGTTTCCGCAGTATTTTAACTGTGGCAAAGTTGGGCACATGACAAAAAAACAGAAACAAAAAAGAAATGAGCAGGTAGCATGCTTTAACTGTGGAATCTCAGTCTCATTATTTATTCTAACCGTAAACTTCCTCGAGTTAGTGACTTGTGTACTCCACTTGCGATTGTAATTCCAGATTTAATATAAATCTATTGTGAGTGGTGGTAAAGTCGAGCTCCAACGGCCTCCATGCCTTACTGTCACACTATTATATAAATTTCTAATGAGCTTTTGAAGAACATGATAATACCGTTAAAGTCCCAGACACTCAAGAATAAATCTTTAATAACTTTAGAGAAATAACTGATCTGTAATTCTGGTAGAACAAGATCTAAAAATTACAATTTAATGAAACATCCTCTAAACCGATAAAAATAAAATAGGCACCAGCAAAATTACATTGAAATCAAAGAATACCAGAAAGAAAAAAAAAGAGAGCAGATATAGTATTAGTTATGAATACAAAATTAAGAAAATACATAAAGCAGACCAAAATAATATATAGTATTATCAATTAGGATAAAACGGATCAATCAAAAGGAGATTATGGTATCAAAGAGGACAAGATAAAAAAACATAAATAAAACTCACAGCTAGAGTCACCAAAACCTTGGAATGAGTGAACAAAGTAGTAAACACATGGAAATGGACACATAGACTACTACAAATCTCCAGGTATGTACAGTACTTAAAAAAAAAGATAAAATGGAGTATGTAGCGTCGAAAAACTAGACTTGGTTGAAAAAAGTGCAAAAAATGAGGCAAATGTTGTACAAAAGTAGTGAACTTATTAAAAGGAGCAGATAAGAATAGACTACATGAAGATCACAGAAAGGAAAATAAAACAAACAATATAAAATATCTAAAAAAGATAAAAGGTACAAAGAAAGAATGGGTGGTAATTGTGCATCTCTGACAAGCTGTTCTGTATGTTATTACAAATAATATCTGGGTATATTTGGTGTTTTCTTTCTAATACAAACTTTTTTATATTCTCTTACATTATGTCCAGGTACTGTATAGCTTTAATCTATTAGGAGTATTCACATGTCTTGGGAATATTCTTTATTAACTACACTCTAGATGTCTTTTGATTATTAGGTAAATGTCTTTTGCTATGTTTGAATCTTATCTCAGTGACTGCTATCCTGTGCAAGTTTTGCTAACATACATGTTACTTTGATTGTGTATTAAGTAACAGAGCTTGAAGAAACCTACATAACTTTATATTCAAATAATTGTTTAACTCAGGGATGTTAATTATGTCACAGTGTAGAGCCCCAGCTGAAATTGGGGGGGCTCAAATGAGACCAGTCTTTTTTGCCCCCTCCTCCCAATCCCTTAATGTCATGACACTCTTAGTTGAACTAGTTCTTAATTGCTGAACACGTCATTTAAAAGCTAGTCCTCAGAATCAGCATTTCTGTGGGCACCAGCCTCCATCAATTGTTTCTGAACAATAGTGTTAAGGTAGAATTAATTTTATTTACGAATCAGTGAAGAATAAAAGACAGCAGCAAGAGTTGTTTTTGGGCTGGACTATTCAAATACCTTGGGATGATCATAAGATTCACAGACAAGATGGATGTCAGCAATTAAGGAGTGAAGTTCTCAAAAAAAAAAGTAGAGGTACTCAGCTGGGTGAAATGGACCTGTTTTAATAAAAAATAAGAAAAAATCTATGTGTAAATATAAAGAAATGACAAAGCAGCTCAAAAAAATAAGTTCCGCTACTCATGAGTACTGGCAGAATTTCACCACTGCAGCAATTTCATTATGTTTTTTCATTCTGATATCCACTATCTACATAGTAATGTCAGGTAGACTGATTCTTATCCTGCTTGGTTTTTCTTAATTAGCCTTCTTCTTTGAGCCAGTCCATAAGCCTTTTAGTCATCATGTTGGCCAATATCTTATACAGTGTTAACTAATGTGATTTCCTCTATAATTATTTGGGTTGTCCTTCTCACTAGTCATGTAGATTGGACAAATTAGTCCATGTCTTCAACTTTCAGGGGAGATCCCCCAGTGTTAACTAATGTAATTCCTCTATAATTACTTGGGTTGTCCTTCTCACCAGTCATGTAGATTGGACAAATTAGTCCATGTCTTCAACTTTCAGGGGCGATCCCACTCTTCCAGATATCTTTGAATAGTTGGAAAATTAATTTCCTTGTTTTCACCTGGCAACTTACATTTTTCAGTTTCTTAATTGCCTTAGTCAATTCTTTTGTTCAAATTCAGCATACAGTTCATTATTTTCAAATGGTTACACTTCGTGTTGGAGTATTTGTCTCATCTCCTTCTAATAATTGCACAAAGTGTTATCTCCACTGGCATGTAGATATTTTAACTTCTTGTTGCTATCTGAACTTAACATGTTGCTAGAAGAATTTGATCTCCTCCTTCTTGATTTCCTTCCATATCTTTTCTTTCTTCTGATTTTGCATTTCCCAGTATCTCTTTCTGAGATTTCTTCTCGCTATAATATAGTGGGTCCTGACCAGAGGGAAGACACCCAGTCAACAGCTCCCTACCACCTACACTAAGAGATTGATTGTCAATCTTATAATGCACCCATAGTTTAAAGTTTGGGGAATACTTTGCAGTATTGCAAGAATCTGAACCTGGCTCACCAGCTCTAAAATTCAGACCTCTACAAAAAGGCCAAGCTGATCTAATATAATTAATTATTCCTCATAACTTAAGTTACATACAATAAAAAGCACACACTTTAAATCTAACTTGATTATTTAGTAAATTAAATTTAATGACAGAATGAATATAAAACAAATATTAATATATAAATACTAAAGATTTATATTACATGAAGAATGCTAAAAATCACTGTTAAAATACTGACATAATATACTAATTTTTCTTATGAACAATGAGAAATATAACTTTAAGAAAGAGCATAAACATTTGTTCTAAATTTAAAAACACGAAAAACTAAAAAAAAAAAAAAAAGGATAAAAAGACAGACAGTATATATACACACTCTGTATAATAAATGTTTTATATGGACTTTTGAACATAAAAGAATAAAAACTACACACGAAATAACATCAAATTCTTGTATAATGGCTGGAGACGGCTTGAATGGGTAATGAAGAAAAACTTTAATATAAGTTTAACATAACAGCAAATGTACAACGTTTCGACAAGGTTTTGTCATCATTGTATGTTTCATATACAGGTAGTGGCCAAAAAAATGGAAACACCAATGTAAAGTCACTTAATAGGGTGGTCAGTATGGCCTGTATGTGCAGTCTACCAGCATTTGAAATTTTGCAGGAGGAATGCGATACCACTCTTCCATGAGAAAGTCAATCAACTCATGCTTAGTTGATAGAAGTGAAAAACACTGTCTCAGGCATCGTTCTAGAATATCCCATACATGCTCGATTGGGTTCAGATCTGGTGACTGAGAAGGCCATGACATATGGATAACATCATAGTCACGCTCCTCAAACCATTGGGCACTACTCGTGCTCCGTGGAATGGTGCACTGTCATCTTGAAAGACACCCCTCTTAGCAGAACAGAAATGCTGTAACATAAGGTGAAGATGATCACTCAGTACCATTAAGTAACGATTGGCATCAACATTGCCTACTAAGGGTATGAGATCACCCAAACCATGCCACGAAAATGCATCCACACCATTACGGAACAACCAGTACCCTTCACTGTTGGGACCATGCACTTAGGGCTGTAGAGTTCTTTAGGTTGGCACCATACATGCACTTGTCCATTTGTCAAGAACATTGTGAAGGATGATTCATCTGACAATATCACATTTCTCGACTGCTTGGTAGTCCATAGCCTTTGCTCTTTGTACCACTGGATGCGCAACCATGCATTGCCAGACATGATGACTGTTTTGTGCACCACAACCCGACTATGGTATCCTATTCTGTGGAGTTCTTGGTAGACCATTTTTGATGAAACTGGCTGCTCTCGCTCCAGATTGAAATTTGCAGTCAACTGATTTGCGGTTGTTTGCCTTTTATGTGCTTCCACCCACTGTTGTCTTTTTCTGATGATGTCTTTCCCTTGAAGTTCCATGCTGACATCACTTTAGATACCGTTCCGCATCAAACATCAGCAAGTTGAGGTGTCTTGGTCACTGAAGCTCCCGCCAAATACACCCTTCTTTCAAAGTCACTAAGTCCTCTTGCAGCCATGATTATAGGTAACCAGGCCTGTTCAGCATTTTTATACATGACCTTATGAATGCTGTGATGCTATTTGCTCAACTAATGGATGAGCTATATCTGTGTGGTAGCCTCTACATTGCATATATTTGTTGTCCCTCATTTATCCAGGTGTTTCCATTTTTTGTCCACTATCTGTACATATACTAATAAATTTAAGACAAATATATACAAAAAATTGTTCAATAACTCTTGAAATTATTAAAGTGTTTTGGTTTGTTTTAGAGCAAAGTCACATTGGGCTATCTTTTGTGTCCACTGTGGGGAATCAAATCCCAGATTTCAGCATTGTAAATCTGTAAACTTACAGCTGTCCCACTAGGGACCTCATTCAAAAGATATTAAATGTTTTACCAGTCTTTAACTTTTTAATCTTGCTTAGGATGCAATTTATTTGAATATTTTCTGTAGATTTTCTTAAAAAAATAACACAATGACATTATAAAGATGTCCTAAGAATATTTTTTTTATGAATATTCTGCAAAAATTATCTACAGACTTTTTAGCAATTGCCTACCCAACCAATACTGCAAAAAATGAGTGAAAAAAATTGCTATTTAATTTTCTTGGATGTTAATTTCATAATAAAAAGGCAAAGCATTATGAAATACTAGAACAAGACTTGTTTCATCTATGTTGTTAAGTACAGATCACAGTTGGATGTAAGAAAAATAACACATAAAAAGTAATCACCAATAGGGTGTATTTAAGTTATTGCTATACAAAATGCATCTTTTTAAGTATGCTTTTACTCATATTATATTTTAAATATGTTCTGTAATTTTAAAAAAGCATTTAATTTAATAATTCTTTGGAAAAAATATAAAGTTTGCCATCTATTCTTGTGGAAAGCTTTAATCAGTCTTTCAGTTTATAAACTACTTTACAGGTTTTTAAATAAAAATATATTGATTTTAAAACACAGTGACTAAATTATATATATATATACACCTGTTGCATTCTGAAAGCAACACTTATAACTTTGAAGTCACCATATTTAAATTTTTGTTTTGAAAACCAGAGAAGACAGCTGAAGATGAAAAAAACCAAAAACTAATGTTTTTTGTCCTTTCTATTCATATACTTATGTGTGTATTAATTTCTATGCATTTAGTTTTACTTAACTTGGAATTAGACATAAATCCGCTAAATGTATACATAAAAATTACCACTAACTCTTACTTGTTTTGTTACAATTAACATTATGTGTTTGATAAATAGAAATCAAGAAATTTGTATAGCATAAAGTAAATATTATTTAGTGACATGCTAACTTGTTCCTAAAGCATAATTTACTGGTGAAGATATTACATTTGTGTTATAACTAAATAAAGAAAATACAACTATGAAATCAAAAGGTGTTTCTTCAGATGCTTTATTGAAATCCCAAATGTATATGAACAATTTTTCTTTCTAGGGAAGAACACTCAAAAGGCTAGATCCTAGCAAAGCATCTGCCATTACCATTGGTAGTACCACTCTTACAAATAAGATTTTGGGTTGTAGCAAACCATTACATGGTACAGAACATTCTGAACATCAACAAAACTGTTTGGGAACAAATGCACCTAATGATATTGCCATCCCAAGTATTTCCCCAGGATGAATTAATTTCCCAGAAACTATATTTCCCGGTTGTCTACCAACCAGATAAAAAAACATGCACTTTCACATAAAAAAGTTACATGTCAAAAGTATCCATTCTGGAACATTTAGCTACTATATTGTAGTCAGTTGCTTGACACAGATAGATAGTTAAAGTCAAATCGTCCTTATGTGAACGTAGATAAAGAAAAGAAAACCTTCATGGAAAGTCTCTGAACATTTGGTTACCCCACAAGGTCTGACAAACTGTGACCCTCAAATAAACCCAGAAGGTCTTATAATCTCTGACCCTCAGATCACCCAACAAAATATAGCAATTAACGACCCTCAGGTCTACTTCATAAAACTTCTGACACTCAGATAATCCTAGATGTGTAGCAACTAACATTTACATCACTCCAAAATTATTGATATTTGAACTTCAGATTATTCTACAATTCTGAAGAACTCTTAAAAACCTTTAATTCACTTCTCAAAATCTAAAAAAAACTCTGAATCTTTTATCAAAAAATGTTCGTACATCATTAAAAGTGTGATTTGTTTACTTTTGGTTACCACATACGAGCTGATGGCTTCAGAATAACCAAAGTTTTGAAATACTATACTCTTGAATTATCTTACAAAATCTGATGTTTCTTTATCCTCAGATTCATAACACAATACTACATATTTAATCACTTCACATGGTCTTAAACATGACCTTAATTTCTTCTATAAATCTGTAGCTATCTCTTTTTTTGCAGATACTTGCCAAGAAAATATATCAAGCTTGCAATACTCTTATCCATTCACCAATATTACAAATACATTTACAAAACCAAACAACATTAAGATCCTTCCAAATAGCTAGTAGTTAGTTTTGTGATAGATGTTCTGATTAACAACTCTATGCTAACATTTCTTACACATCTTGAACAATTCAATAATTACATTTTAATTTCTAAATTTATCCTCATTATATAGTAATAAATTTTATATGTACAGTATATTTAATCCTGAACAGAGATACTTGTACATTGAACAAAAAAAGATAAGTAATGTAAACCTAAAAAACAAAAACAAACAAGAACAGAATAAGAAAGCCACTGTAAGAGATTGATGCTGTGAAGAAGACAGTTCTGACAAATTTGATAAAAATCCACATAAAGCATGAAGATTTTTAAGCATACACATTTCAAATTACAACTGCTACAGAATTTAAAACATTTCTTAAAAACATAATGATATTGTAAAAACAGGTTAATTGACTTGGATCATTTACCTTTCCACAACTAGAAATGTTAATCATGTTTAATCAAATTACAAACTCTCTTCAGCACAATTCTGCATGATTTTAGCATAACATCTTAGTGTGAGTCACCAATAACACTGATTCTATGATATCTACGAGTGAGCTGATACTACCTCTTCAGCTCCTACTTATTCAAACAATTTTGTTCTGATCCTTACTACAATGTGCATATTAAACAGAGGCATTTATTCAGAAGTTTTGGATAAATCCCTTAAGCTTAGTTTCAATTGTATACAAAAAAAAACATGCACCCCCCTTTTCAAAACTGTGGATAAAAAACATTAAAATTTTTTGAAAGTTTCATGTTTACTTCAAGAGGAGCTATTTACATATTAAACAAATGCTGTTTAAAATGTCAGTAATAAATTTAGAGAACTTTTTTATCCCACAAAACTTGAATGTTTTCCATAAATAATCCCTTGCTGGTCCTAATGATTAAATTACTTTAAAAAAAACAACAACCGAGTGTTTAATTCTGTGACTTTTTTTATAGATTTCCAAAATGAGTCTAAGTTGTAAACAGCAGTTATTAGTTTGAAATAATTCTACACTAATGTATTTTACAGAACCTTTAATACAAGTTTCTTCAGCCATATTTTAAACTCACCAACAGGCAAAAATCTTTGAATGACAAGTAAATAAAGAAATAAAAAAATGTCAGCAGCTACTCAACCATAACTGTTCAAAATATTTATAGTAAATTCACTGTCAAATCTGTTAATCCCTTGCTCTGTATGAGTATTAAGCTATGTTTTGTAATTAGAAAATTATACTTGTTTGACGTTCAACACCACGGTTACAATGGAAATACTCTAATCAACATCATTATAATGCATCCACAAAGATGATATAAATGTGTTAAGTAATTTGTCACCACAAAACTGTAGTTACATACCAAGGGAAAAGAAACCTACTATTGTAAGATAAATTACAACTGTAGAGAGACTAGTCAACATTTCTATAAAGAAAGAGATAAAGTCACTTAGTGACTGGTTCAAATTAATGCCAAATGGCACTGAACAGCAGTATTAAGAAAAGCATAAATCTGCTACTGCATGAGTAACAGTGGCCATAATTCTTAGTCAATATTATAAAAAGTACAA
The DNA here is from genome assembly GCF_000517525.1 of Limulus polyphemus. NCBI lineage: Eukaryota > Metazoa > Arthropoda > Merostomata > Xiphosura > Limulidae > Limulus > Limulus polyphemus. The sequence continues at coordinate 69,297 of NW_013667174.1, forward strand.
ACTAAACTTCAGTTTCACTTATCATAGTATAACAAAACACATACTGTAAGAGAAATTAAAATATTGGTGCCAAAGTTACAATATCAGAAAAACTGTTAAAACACAGAAGTTACTGTTAATTTTTACATAATGCTGCAACAAAAGGCTGAAATAATGTTCATGGTTTTGTGTATTACTGAGTTTAGTATGCTTGTAAACATCAAAAATGTTATATTTTTTGTAATATTCATTATCATTGTTTCAATGAAATTATAAAAATGTTACAGTTTCATGTTAGATACTGTCAGATTTACACTAAACTGTTATTGCAGTACATTATATGACATTAAATATCAGGTAACATCTGCTATAAGGTCAGTGTTTCATATTGTCACTATTTATAAGTGCAATTCTCTCCAAAAAAAACTTTCATGTGAAAAAAAAAAGATGAAGAAAACATAATAATAATAATTTGTTAAAAGCCCACACAAAGTTCTTCACACCAAATTTTACTTCAAGGTTGCAGCAGGTGTGCACGAGTCTAGAATCATCTTGAGATCAGTTTGTGCTTGAACAATGGTCATGACCTGAAAAAACAACAACAGAAGTAAGATGCTTAATCTTATTTGACGTTTGTTCTTCTTTTCAGCAAAATAAAGCACTTATATTGATATAAACATAATGCACGTAACATCAGGGTTCTGTTTAAAATAAAGACAAATATACATACACAATGATCACACTTAAAGAGCAATGAAGAAAAAAAACAGATGCATGTAATGTATTCTTTGACTTCTGAAATTAATACATATTTTCATATAGTATTCTATAGCTAACACTGGTTTACACTAGTTAAAACCATAAATTGTGAAAAGTCCCTATATTCTTGATTTAACTATATTGAGTATAATATCAAATAATAATTGATTTTTACTCATACTATGAGCCTGTTTCAAACTAATCTTGCTAAAATTATTTGGACAAAAAATATTTAAATTAAATATTAAATCAATTCTTAATATTCCTGAGAACAGTATTTTAATAAAAAAAGTAAATTTAGAAGAAGTTTACAGAAATCTCAAGCTGCGATCTTGTGTTGACTAATTATTTAATATTTTCTAATACCAATATTCTTTTGCAACAGGCTTCTAATAGCCTTTAGCCTGACCATTTTATTTACTTTAGTTAGATACAATTTACTATTTTAAATCTTTTATTATCTAGTTTCATACTTTCACTTTAAGTGTTATTAATTTTCCAGTAGTGTTTCAGTAATTTCTAAGCATGTGCACAATCAATGCACTTTGACAGTTACAAGACTTTCAGTTTTGCATAGTGACTGGAAAATGTGGAAACGTTAAGTTTTAAAATGTATTGAATAAAAGAAAAATAAACTACTATAATAACAAGTTTAATTGTTTCGCTGTTAAATATCATGACTAACAGAGAATATGCTTGAACTTGGATGGAAATGAATTTCCATTGTATTGTACTAATAAGAACTGGTTCACAAATGGAAGCAAAATGATTTTTTTCTGGGAAAGAAAATTAAGATGATACATAATATTTCATAGTTTGCATGTACTTATAGGAAGCACTAGTTTAAATATAACAGTAATTGAGCTTAGTTAAAATTGAAGTTTTTAACTTTTTATTATTTGTTTTAGTTTTCAGTGTTGACTGAAGGATGGAAACCATTTTCAACGATAAGAAAAACAACTTCAGATAATTATCTTTTAACTTTTCCAATATTTTGGCTTACACCTTTTCAAGTCTTTAGATACCCTAGGTTTTGTAGCCTGTGACATTGAAAGTCCCTTCAAAAAGGCATAAACTGAAATGTTGGGTAGAATATATATATAAAAATATCTGAAGTTATTTGTCATTTTCATTGAAAATGACTTTATATTGGGCTTAATCTGACTTTAGTATGTATACACATTTATAAATGTTTCAGAAAACTTATGAAAAAGAATTAGTTTAGAATGCAATTTCATCTCAACAGAAAATAAAATTACACACTGAGAGACAGATGGAAAATACCAGAAAATAACTACACGTCAGAAAAAAAATACATGTGCGTGTGTGGTGTGTGTATACTTATTTCATTCTAGTATAATTTGTCTGCTGTGATAATACTATTACCATATTAATTTGAGCTTTTACTACCATAATGGGGGTTGGAACACGAAGTTCAGGAGGTAAGACTTTCTTTCCACCTCCATACATAGGACTTTTTCTTATTTATTTTTCACTTCTCTTCTACTGAGAGCAGAACCTTCACACAACTGTTTGCAAGCAGTGACAGGTGATATAGATGTGGGATGTTTTAGGCTTGAGCACCCACATTTTTATTATTTTTCTTTCATTATCTTACCTAACAACTTTCTAATTTCATGATTTTAGTTACTTGTATAATAATAAATAGTGAAAACAAATAAAAAATCCAGTAATTAAATATCAAACATTTATATTTTCAGTAAAGCTTTATATTTATTTGTTATTCTTTGTACTGTAACATTATACTTATTTCTCCAGGTTGTAGGTAAGTAATCAAAGTATAACTAAAAAAAAAAAGTTGCAAAATAAAATGTATAGTATTGTTAGTAGTGATTACAAAATTTCAAGGTACTTATGGTCAGAGTTTACACTCTCACATTTTCACAGATATTTTTGTAGTTATTTTATTGCTAGTAAGCGAGTTAAAAACTAGAAGGAACAAAATGAATAGTACTCTGTTCTTTTCAGTACGGATAGTAAAGTTCCAAGTAAATCTCCTGAGAGTTTCTTCTAATCTTTTTACACCTATTTCCTATTGTTATTCTACTGTTAGTGGCTGAAGTAGAAACCTGCCAAATATAAAGTAATGAATAACCATTCCTGTTTAGGTGTTACCGTACGTTGACACTATCAACATCAAACAAGTTCATGCGGCACAATTCCCAGAATTTTCCCTGCTTAGAAAACACAGCAGGATAGGATATATCAACTTGTTGACATTATAATGGTTACAATGACAATTGTCTAAAGTATCATAAAATATTTATGACTTTGTAGAAGGTCCGATCCGATCCAATAAATCAAAAAGCAGAAGTATCCTACAGAAACTATTCGGATCGCAGCTCCAAGAACACAGTGGGATAGAATTTGCCAACTTCTTTACAATACAGTGGTTGCAACAAAAATTTTCTATAGTACTTTATAAAAGTGAGAAAAAATATTTATGATATGGCTCTGTACAAAGTATAAAGTTGCATCTTATCCAATAAACTTGCTAGTTATCTTACTTGGTGATTGGGATTTAGTATTTGTAAAGGTGTAAATGCTTATGAACGTCCTGTTTCCTATATTATCATGTTTACACAGTAACCAATAAATGTGTAGTTTCCAGTAATATAAATATGGCTCATTTTGCTGGGCTAGTATTCTTCCTTCTTGATTGTAAATTGAGAAACAAATTATTCACCAGCAAACTGCAAGTTCAATCAGGTGTTTATGCAAGTAAGTAATCATCATTTATAACATATATAGAATTTCTAATCAATAGAAATGTGATGATGTACAATGTGTAACATACATGTAATGATATGCAATAGAAAATATGTAATAAAGCCTTATATTTTTTCCTTCTAGTAATGGAACCTGAACTTAAAGAAAAAAAAAACAAAAAAACTGAAGAAGGTCAATGACACAAGAGAAAATTGAGTTCCTCCTAAATATGTCATTTTCTTCTGATGAAGGAGGCCTGTCAGAGGCATCTGAAGAAGTTGATTCTTCTTTTGTAATGTCTCTGACAGAAGTTCTTCATAAAAGTCAATGGCCGAAAAATATGGAACCAGCTCTTCATGATTCTGTCCTGTGGACAGATCAGGTTATAGCTGGTGCAAGTTCACTAAGAACCACCACCACCAAAAAGAGTCAGGACAGGGAGAAGAAGGAGGGGCAGAGCTAAACCTGTACAGGAGAAACCTCTCCCTTGTAATACCTGGAGGTGGAGAGAAATCGTTGAAAACAAACAAACTACATTATCAGAGGTGAACCTGTTTACTGACAGGTTGTCTCTGCTATAGATTCTGTTGATTTTTAAAACTTTTTTTTATGATAGAAATTATACAATTTATCACCAATGAAACAACTTAAAAAAACAACTGTGAAATGGACTAATGTTAATACTGAAAACATTTTAGCCTACTTTCATCTCACTATAGCTACGGGTCTCAAGCCTCTTCCTTCTCTTTCTGACTACTGGTCTTCTTATCCTCTTTTTCATACTCATGGGTTTACTAATACCTTATCTAGGGACAGGTTTTTTGCTATTCATAGATACTTACATTTCAATAGCAATACTAATACTTTACCTGAAACTTCTCCAAACTATGATAAACTTTTCAAAGTAAGACCTATTGTAGACCTTCTTCTGAAATTCTGTATTTCTCACAATTCTTCTAACAGAGAACTGTCTACAGACAGACATAAACTGTAAAATTGGTGTCCTTCAGCACATGCACAAGAAACCTGTCAAGTGTGGTATCAAGTTATGGGTCCTGGCAGAAGCTATGAGTGGATACTGTCTTAAATAAAAAAGCTACACAGACAAAGAGGGACAAATGCCAGCTAGGGGTCTTGCAGACAACATTGTGATGGAACTGATGGACAAGTACAACAGATTAGGACACTGGGTTTTCATGGATAATTTTGACACTTCCCCTCGTTTACTTGACATGCAGGAAAAACATTGTATTTCCCACAGGAACTGGCAGCTACAAACTTAAGCAAGAGAGAGAAGCATGTTTTTTTAAATGTGGAACTTTGACAGCTGTAAAATGGATTGACAAACGACACATTTATGCCCTTTCCATATTTCACTCTAGTACTATGACAACTGTGACAAGAAGACGGAGAGACACTGAAGTTACAAAACCTCAGTTGATTGTGGACTCCAACAAGTTCATGGGTGTGGTGAACCTGAATGACCAACACATAAACTACTATTCTACTGGACAAAAGACGATAAAGTGGTATAAGGAACTGTTTTTTTTTCGACTTATGGACTTTACAATTGTAAATGCTTACATACTTCACAAAATGCAGACCAACCAGCCAACATCGTCCCAGAAAGTCTTCGGAATGGATTTGGTCACTTGGCTTGTTCAGCCTCTGCTTCAAAGCAGACCAGATCCTTCTGGTATACCACTTTCAAGGACTGTTCAGGACTTTTCAACTCTTAGATTAACTGATGGAAGGCATTACCCCAAACTTGTTGAGAAATGTGATAGGAAAAGATGAAGACTGTCTTACTAACAACAAGATACAAATGAAATGTAAACTTTGTAACGAGTTTCTTTGTGTGAAACACTTTGAAGAATATCGCACTACTGCTATTCTTTAAAGAAGTTAAAAGTTTCTGCAATTTATTTTTCCTCTGTTTCTTATTTTATATTTTGGTTTTTGTTAACAAAATAATTTTGCACAAGTTTTCATTGTATTTAAAGTAATAATGTTCCTTTTCATGTGTTATTTGTTTGTACAAATATTCACTATGTCATACAGTTTTATGTACATTGTTTTCCATATATATGTGATTACCTTTTATTTGAAAATAAACTAATGTGTTCTAAAACTTATTTTCTTATTTTTAATATTGGTTTTGTAGTGAATCATTTTTATGGAAATTTTCCTTGATATACACACCTTTATAAAGATGTTCCTTTTCATGGGTAAGATCAGTTGATCAGTGATAAATTTATTTCTTAGACGTTCACAAATTACATATATAAACTATTCCTGAATTGCCAAGTCTTTAGTTTTGTATTTGTTTTTATTCTACCTCAATGTAAACGAGTAGAAACATAACTCAAGTTTTTACTTTGTAAAATACAGTAACATATTGGCTTCCATACATTACATGTGTGTATGTGTATTATAATCTACAATTTGATACCAAACCTATTGACATACGTTTATAAAATAATAGCTAAATAAAATGTTGAATGTAAATCTAGAAACATGATGACATGCCCTCTGACCCCTACCCATCTCAATAGGGTTACTAATGCAACAGACACTTGTATCATTTTATCTTTTGTGACCTCCATTACTTGAACATTCCACACAAAAATACAATCAATAAAATTAGTTAAGTTGATATTATCCATTATCACAATTTTTTTAGTTTGACCACTGGATAATGGTTTTTTGCTTCCAACATGACAATAACTTACCATCTGGTTTTGAACTGTCAGCAGCATTCCAACTGTTCTCTTCTTCTTCAAGCTGTTGCAACCACTGTTTTTCTATATCATTATAATCCCCCTCCTCCTGAAAATTAGTATTGTAATACATATAACATGTAGAGACTACTTTCGATATACTTAAATATTAAAGCTGACTGATTATTTGTGTAGTTATATTCACACTTATAAAAGCAAGTTACTTTCACACATCATGCTCAGTTAAGACAATTGCCACTTTAATAGCTGGGTTTAAATGATGCTACTTTATTTTGTCCAAGTTTTCACTTCTTCATAAAATGATAAGGATGTGGGTAATGGTGAGTACTTCAATCAATTCTTTTTAATTCTTGTCTTTAATACTGAACTCACTCTAGTAGACACAGCAAAAGTAAATGTGTTAAGAGATACAATTTAGTATTGAAAAGTATGGGAAAATGAACTTAATCGTGCAAAGTACATTACACAATCGGACAGCACAGTCGATAGATAATTCAAAAAGCCATTTCACAAATTAATGATAAAATAAACCTCCCTCTCCCTCTTCTCGTGTATATATAATTATATGTATCATGTCCAGGTTCATAATACACCTTATCTGTGAGATAGCACGTCTACATGATATTGTGATAACGACAAATTATAACAGGAACAATTCCAAGCACAGCACGAGACTTTTAATGTAAATAATTCTTCATAAAAGCACATGAGCAGAAGTCAGAAGTTGAAATGTTATCACTTACATATTTCTTTCATATGTCTTGTTGTTTTGAGATTCAACAGTTAGTTTCAGAACTAAAAATCCTAAATCAGATATACACAGGCTGCTTACTTCTTATTTTAATCCTTGCCTACCACAGTTTATGTAGACTAATAATTACTTGTGGTAATGAATGATATACCTTTCTTAGTGCCCTTGCTAACAAACAGTTTGAATATTTCTATTTTAAAATTCCATACATATAATTAATTAAAAATAAAGGTAACTGAATAAGAAAAGAAAGTCTTACAGAACTTAAAACACGTTCTTTGTGCTGTATTGTTTGTTCTACTGCCCACAGCTCTTCTTTCAATCGATGACTTTCTGCAGTATCCTCTGGTGAACTGATCTGTTCATTGGAAAAAAAAGATAAACAATTATTTGTATTTATAAAGAACTATCTCAGAAGAGATAAAATGAGAAAATCGTATTAGGAGTCTAATATTACAAGAAAACTAGCAAGATGTATCACTAATAATGTTGTAAAACTGAACAAAATAAGGGTGTAAGTTAGGAAAGCAAAACATAACATAGTAAGGAAGACAAATACACAAAAAATGTACAGATATAGGTAACAAAATACAAGAATATCACGATAATTAGATAATAGTGCAAAAATTCATGGAACTCATAATAATCAGACAATGTTTGAAATCTTTTGAGGGAGAAAACTTTTTTTTTAACATTTAACATTACATTAAGTCACACAACAAGTCATTTAGCTGGAAAAGTTTATGGATTCCAAAGGGATGAAATAAGTCTGCAAAGTTCCTATGACAATAAGAGAAAAGTTTTTATAAAATCAACTATATTTGAATTCAATCACACAATGGTGAAACTGGCATACATTCACAGATACAACCAATGCACATTTAAGCTAACTTATTCCTTCATCTAGATGAACTTGCTCCAACACTGAACCACCAGATTCACTTGAACATGATGAAAGTTCTGTGAAACTGCCAAGACAGAAACTCTGAGGAGAGGCCTGGTGTATGGGAGCTGCAGAGGACCCCACCACTGGGGTCCAGGGGCAAAGTCCCCATGAAGCCATAAAATATTTAGCATTTTACAAGTAAAAATGACTGCCCTCTACATTAAGTGCACTTTTAACATTCCACCAGTTCATTAGTAATAGATTCCGAAAACTTATAAAGAGATAATCTGTCTGAAGAAAATAATCTGTGTGCAATAATGTGCACTTTCTGCACAATGTACAGAAAGGTACTTCAGGTTGATCTGTTTTTTTTTTCACACAAAGATTCATATTTTACAGTTTAACCTGAACAAATGAAAAAATTGCAAATTTAATCTACATAATATATTTGTAAGTTTCCTCGATACAGTCAGGAAATCAGAATCACCAAAATCCACCTTATATACATCACATGAATTAAAACATATATGTTGTTGTTGTTGTTGCCTCTACCCATCTCTTATAATATCTGATACTACTAATTATAATTTATTCACAAGTCACAGTTCTAATTCCATTCATTACTGAAGGAATAAAAACAAGTTCTCTCATAAAAATTGTCACCAGTATAATTTTTACAATTCAACAACCATGATTTTTTACAATACAAAATATGAAAACTACAAGAATAAGACCTTAAAAGTCAACAGTATTATAGTTAGTAGGCCTATGGGTGAGACAATACTAAGATCTCTAAACCTAGGCCTAAAGCTAAACAACACAGGTCAGAAGGATGGTAGGGCTACTTGAATTTTAAGCATATTAAACTGTGGAAGACTGTATCTAGATATTAGATCTATTTAATTTAAAATTACGGTCATCACCATAGTTACATTAATGTTAGTATCTAGGCATTCCAATATATCATCACACAGACCTGTTAGTGTCAGCAGGTTGCTAATTGCATCTTGATAAGTAATGTTAGGATAGTCAGTATTATGTTAATACTAAAATGTTTAACTTCATCTTCAAGTGTGATTTTTTTTTGTGACACACTGTTATGGGATGTCCATCCATTTAACCATTCCCATCATCATTTTTTTATATTCTGGCATCACAAACAGATGTTTTTTTAGTAACTGATTCAGAGAGGAACAACATTTTCACAGATTTGGGCCTATCAACAGCTGATTGATATGTTTACATGTTTTCTTCAATATATTTGTAAAAGGGCCATAAATCATTAATTGGAATGTCACAACATTGCTTAGATGGCATGACCTAAAGAAAGACAGTTCAAAAGTGCTCTTAAGACAACATACAAGTATTTCTTTTAAAATAAAGACAATTCTTACATACCTGAAAATTTTCCACAGTATTCTGTAACTGTTCCATTTCCTGAGTCCCTACTTGACATATATTATGTGCAGCCAGTCTAGAAAATTCAAACACTTTATCTGTTGAAAACAATCATAAATTGTTAGAAATAAATTAAAATATCTAATATTAATATTTTAATGTCTAGACTTTATTTCACATTTTGATTTTCTGTGGCCTGTTGTAATAAATGGACAATTATGAAAGCACATAAAAAATTACTAAATATTTTGAAAAACAAACCTTGACTGAAAATAAAAAACAACATATATCATTGCTGATAAATTTTCAGATATTTACAAATATAAGTATGTATTTAATTGATTGAATATTATTTCCTATTAATGCAGATCAAGAACATTTTCTTATATGAATCAAATTTTCATCTAATTAGCTTGGACATTTTCTACAAGGGCTGAATAGTGAAATAGAATTGATGTAAGGTTAGAAAGTGCGTAGCCAATATTTAAAGCCTTCCAGTAATATTTTTTGAGGTGGTCAGGCCAAAAGATAAGTAATTTGACTTGAATATTCATGAGTATTTAACTATAGTATATCTGACACTTTTATTTAAGAGGAAAAAAGCTGGAAAATTATTAACTTTTGTAATTTTCTCAATTCAGAAAGAAAATAGTTTTAATTTCTACATTTTTAAAAAATCTGAAATTCAACTTAAGAAAACTCTTTGATCACACTAGGATTAAGGTTCATTCTAATGTTAATTTTCAAACAGAACTACACAAAGTCACAGCATTTAAAATGAATAAATAAATCATTAATGGTGAGCTCATCTAATACACTAATGTATGAGTTCTCTTATTCTAAGTCAGTTTTTTTGGAAATTTTAAAAAAGTATTGTAATTCATTTTTGACTCGCTAGCTAAGTCAGGTAAATAAGTAGCTAGTTAAAACAGAGAGGAAGAAAAACTTTGTTAAAGAGAAACAACAATATATATATATATTTAGATTAATAGTCTATGATCTGTTTTCCTCAGAACAATGTCATTGGTAATGCAGTGATGCAATAACCTACTGGGTCTAAGCTGTCTCTCACAGATAACTCCAAGTAATTTTTGACATGTCAGATTTTAAATACTTGTCTGTATGAAAATGTAAATTGTACGCATGGCCTAAGATTCATTTCCAAGCAGCGGCATGGATTGGATTTTTATTATTATTATTTGTTTAAGATAACTTTCTATAACTCAGTATCAGAAACACCTTTGTAACTAGCTGTGTTGATAAATTCAGTCCAGAAGTTACTCTTATAGTTTGTAATTTTTACTTCTTAAATTAGTTCCCTTAGTTGCTTGATCTGAACACCACTAAATAAACTTTCAAACTGAAGGAAGTGACAATATTCTGAAGTGAAAACAATGTAGAATCATACATCATTCAATAGTTTAAAACATTTGAAAGATTTACTGGCAATATGTGAAAGAGAGGATGTAACGGATGGGTCTGATTTTCTAGTTTATGACTCTGTAAACAAAGATTGAAGGCCTTTGTAATATCTACATTATAATGAGTAATTTGCATTAAATTCCATACTTCAGAGGTGATAAATAAATTAGAGAAGGGAGAAGACCTAGAGAACAAATGTCACAATTCTCATACTAGAGGAAATGGAGGATTTTTTAAAATATTTCCTTATGAAATTAAGAACTTAAAACTTATATAATATTACAATTTGATTTCTTAACTTGATGCCAAGTTTTATTGTTTATTCATATAAATTGATAATAAAGTAGTTTAATCAAATTCTAAATGTAACTCTGTAAAAGATCATGATATGCACACTTTGACCAACCTGTTGAGAAAGGGTTAAGTCTGTTCTTCTCTCTCTCTCATATCACATAAATTTCTTTCTTTGTTTTGGCAAGTTACATTTAGTAAAACAATTTAAACATAAATTTATTACTATCAATGCAATTTAATGAGAATGAAATTTTTAAAGTTATTAGTTCAATGTATGAAACACTCAAAGCCAACAATCTGAAAACTACCTATAAAATTAGGATTTCAAATTAAAGACTTGTTTACTCTTTCCCTTCCATTGCAATGTCAGCAAAAGAGTTAGGATTGTGTCACATTTGATTGTTTGAATTCTGATACATTCTAAATTTTAAGTGAAAATGGTTCTTAAGTAAACTACAAAGTAATTTTTTCAACCAAATACTGACCTGTACCTGAAATGGTTTAATGCACATTGCTCTGCAGATACTTGAGACAGAATAAGGGAAACAATTGTTTTTCAGTTAGAAATCAATGTTACAAGTTAACTACTCAATACTGAAGTGATGTAGTACTTACGTAGTGTGTAAAGTTGATAGAGGTTCACATTCCATGTTTAATGGAACAACTATAGGAGAGGATTCCATTACTGCTCCCACTGGAACAAACTGTTCTGGTCCAGTAGGGATAAATGCAAAAGGTACAGCAAAACCTGCCACATAAATGTGAGTAAAAAATAAATAAACAAATGATTATTAAAACATTAGAAGAGAAGTTTAAAATTTGGAAAACATTTAGAATGGTTTAAGAACATAAAATGTTTTACATTGTGTCGTGCAGCATCTCATTCTACTAATTTACTATTACAGATCACAGAATATGGGACTACACACAAGTTTCAATGTGAAACTATAACAAAACGTAACAGAAGGAGGGATAAGAGTAGTTCTGAATGGTTTTTAACGTTAATACATGAATTTTTATTTCAAACTTTAGATTGTAAGGTTTGAAATTCTAATAGTTTAGAAGATTAATGTAAAAGACATAGCACAATAAGTAAAAATATACATTTATATTTTGAAAAATTATAAAATGTATATAAAAAAAGTAATGAAAAAACTTGTTTTCACTAGATTTAATCTTTTTATCCAATGGTTTATAAACCCATTGATATTGAGGTTTTATAAGTTAATGAGAATGTAACTAATTGTTGAAAAATCTACAGCCAAAACGTGCCAGCCCTCAAGAAGTTAATTTGAGGCTCTGCTGCATTGTAAAATATGTTTTATACACAACTAGTTTTCATTCAAGAGAATAAGTTTTGTCTTATGAATGGTAAAAATATCTTGCAGCCCTTGAGAGCATCTGAAGACCATACATAAGATTAGTTTAAAATGATAAAAACCCTATAACCTGAGTGCTTTCGAAAGGAGGACCTTTTTACTTCAGGGTTATAAGTTTTTAGCATTTTATATTAAGACTTCTTGAACTAAACGTTTTTCTGATATCATGAACATAAAAAAAAACACATTAATATAAATGCAATCCACTAGTAGTAGTATGTACAACTTGTCTCTCAAAGTCGGTTTTTCAGCCTTGATAATAGTTTCGTACTTGAATGAACAACATAATGATATTTAACATGACTAGGTCCATATTATATATACATATATATTAAATAGAAAATGGAATTTACCCTCTAACTTCAGTACATCACCAAATCTCTTCCAAGACTAGTATATCATTAAACAGGTTGTCAGCTTTACACAAATACTACCTACTTCTTTTCTGCTAGACATGAATCTCTGGCTAGTATATCATACTTTAAAGCTTTCATTCAACAAACTAACCTTCACTTATGTATTTTTGTTCTATAGTTTGTTTTTGTTTAGCACTATTTGCAATGAACTGAACCAAAATATGAAAATATTTGGGTCCAGCACAAAAACATATACAATCCACCAAAGAAAGAATGCTATTTCATTAAACAAATAAGCATGAAACAAAAAAAATGGTACAAGATGACCATTAGTATTTAGCAGATCTGCCCTTTGCAATGTAGCAAAAACAGATAAACATTACATTTACAAAATCTGAGCCTGTGAGATTGACCCCAATTCCTGGACAAAAATTAGATGAACATTTCCTAGAAGTTAATTTTTCGAGAAGCTTTTGCTGGGAACAATCAATCTGATAAATGGTCAGCCATCATTTTCTGACTCGAGCTGAATAAGCAGAACCCAATCTTGCCTGAAAAGACTGCCTTGTCTGATAAGTTAATCACTGGTTTAGACACGTAGGAGGCCTTGTTCAAGAATAATGATGTACAGGCAACAGTGACCCATCCTACTAGATACTATTATCTCCTACTGTCCACAGCTAAGAGGATAGTTGATAAACCCAGGTTGATGTACAGGCAACAGTGACCCATCCTACTAGATACTATTATCTCCTACTGTCCACAGCTAAGAGGATAGTTGATAAACCCAGGTGCATCCATTGCCTGAGAATTTTTAAAATCTGGACCTGTTGGAAAAATTATAGTGTCCCCATCCAAAAAGGCAAGAAGATTATAGCATTTGTGATGCCCACCATGTTGACAAAGATAATGCCTGGGATGAGAAGTATCTTCTATCTAGCTATGCTATGAAGGTAACTCCCGTTGGTACTGGGGAACACTTGCATGTGTCCTGAAATAGTAGCTACAGTTTTATGTGGATCATTTTCAACACTTTTCCTCAAAGCACGAAGCAGCTGTTGTTCTATTGGTTTTGGATGCCTTGGCAGTGCAAAAACCATCTTTTTCCCAACATGACAAAAATTGTACTGTCATCCTATTCACTGTAGAATATGGTATTGTAAGTAACCTAGTGGTTTCTTGTTGACTTTGACTGCCTTCCTGTTGATCAACTACAAGACCTTGTGAAAATATGGTTAATTTCAAAGATCCATTCATTTGTGGCACGACTGTTTGTATTCTGTGGTCTTTAGCATGAAGCTGTACTTGTATTCATATTTTTGGATCATTTGTATGTGATGTCATGGAGATAGTTGATTTGTATTCTGAAGAGAAAGGATTGTTTATTTATTTGGTGTTAGGCTGTGTACATTTCAGACAACTAATACTAACTGCATGTTAACCCTTTCGCAACGGGGTGATATATTTCACATAACCTCGACTGAGGAAGGACATTTGTGCAACAACACACAAGATAACTCTGAGATGTCCTCACAAGACCTGGTAATATTTTATTAAAGATAAGTATCTTGAACACAAATATGACATTATTTTAATTACATTTATCTATGGTAGTTATTTGCACTCAAACTCTGAATAGTTCAAGTGCAAGGTGATTTTCATTTTAAGTATAAAAATACTTTTCTTCATCTTTAGTTTTCATATTTTGAATTAAAGGACTTAAACTTAGATAACATAAAACTTTGAATTATAACATAGATTATAATGTCAATTCCATTCACATACATTGATAGTAAAGGTGTTTAATTAAATTTTGAATGTAACACGGTGACTTGCACAGAAAAGTGTTTAAAAGGGGTACCCGTGTCAAGAGGGTTAAACACTATGCTTGTATTTAATTATTAAAGCAAGTATTTGTTATCATTTTCCCACTTACCCAATGCCATATGCATATGTAAAATGACATAAAATCCTGGAAAATATTAGTATAAAAAATATTATAGCTCAACCAAAATAAAAATGTTAACATCTTTAAAGGAATGATGAATTCCAAAACCAGTTCTATATAATGTCTCACCTTGGGGTGCTGGAGTGAAAATAGATGGTACAGCAGTAGCAGCAGACAAAGGATGACGCATCACACTGGTGGGGTTTGTTAAAGCACCAATTTGGGCTACACTCACTTGTATTGGAAGCATATGTTGAGGTCGAATCTTGCGGGATATAGGACCATACTTTGACACAAAGGGTGGGTCAAATGGTATGAACTGATCTTCATCTGTATATCCATGTCCTCCTCTGTAAATATAAAAGTCAAAATGTACTATTGAAACATGATCCAAAAATCGTAATAAAAGTAAATTAAGCTTTTAATATTACAGACACATGTATGGATGAGTAGGTGAATTGAATCCCTATACAAGAATGTCAGGTTTAAATAATATTTAATTGTCTTGCTTCAGGTAGGTCAAAGTGAACACATCACAACCTTTTAGAATTACATTCAAAATTTTATTAGACTACTTTATTATCATTGTATGCAAATAAACTTGGCATCAAAATGTAGTTAATATACCATATTTTAAGCTCCTAATTTTAAAAGTAAACATTTAGAAAAATCCTCAATCTCCCCTAGTATGAGAACTGTGACATTTGCTCTCTAGGTCTTCCCTCAGCTCATTTATTTACCACCCCTCCAAGGAGCATGAAATTCACTGTAAATTACTAATTCTAATATAAATATTACTCAGACAAAGCATAATTTTTATAGCCATCAATTTATATGTTATTGGAGCATAAACTAGAAAATTAGACCCACTTACCATGCCCACCTGTCACATCTTCTCTTTCACAAATTGCCAGTAGTTCTCTCTGACATTTTATACTACATTATTTATAGCCAATAGAAAACCAAAAGTTTTAATCTGTCAAATAATGTATTATATTGTGCTGTTTTCTGTACAGAGAATTGTCTATTTCATCTCCAGTTTGAAAGTGTTTCACACTATATTCACATTTACAAGCTTAGCTGAATTTTTATTGTTTGCTTTGTGCATATTATTCTGTGTTCTTAGGTGCATTATTGAACTAAATAAAAATCATTTAGTTAATAGTACCATTAGTATAAAAAAGTAGGCTTTAGTTTCATGAGCAATAAACACCCCCCCCCCAAAAAAAAAGAGGAAGCAGATCAGTACTATATTTCTTGTTTTTCATGTGTATCCTTTATCTATTATCACAAAAACAACTAAAATGTAAAAAATAGAAAATTATTAGGTTAGATAAGGTTAAATTAGGTAAGACAATGAAAAAAAATATAAAAAGGTTCTTCATGAGATATGCTTGTGGGTCACCTAATTCAATAGTTACATGAGCTGCACTCTACTGAGTGATTTTTTTTTTATAAGCTGCACATTTGCTGAGTGATTTACAACTTGTCTAGAAGGATTATTAGTTGGACACAGTTCAAAGGGCAATAAAACAATAAAATTAAGTATAAACAGATGTATACTGTTATGGGCTTTAAGCTATTTAAGAGAAAGAATTATAGTTACATGTTACAATGAGTCTAGAAAAAAAAAAAATAATTTAGATGTATTTCATATTTTTTATGGTGGTTATGAGGTTAGTCAAATTGACCAAATATGTGTAGAGTTAGAGTAGAGAACATAACAAATAAAATATAGTTTTCCTGGAAAAAAACATTTATTTACAAGATTTTATAGATTGTCACAAGAAATTTCACAATTTTCAAATAAAGAAAAGTATTTTTAATCTTAACAAAAAATCACTTTGCAACTGGAGCAGTCAACTTTCTGATATTCACATATCAATTTATTAGTAAAAATACTTAATTAAAAAGTTTGTAAATGATATATTGAAAAGTAATATATAATCTGAATAACACCATCACAGGTTATTTTCCATGAAAGTATTCTGTTTCAGCATTGCATGATTAATATGATCTGAATTTTCTCTACAAATTCTTCCCAGACCTCTATTTTTAACACAAGCAGACCTTTACAAAGCAAATAATGAGTGTGTTATACCCATTACCAGCTTAAATCATAGTAGAAAATGTCTGCTCCCAGAATTTTAAAAGCTCTTGTCACAATGCATAATAATTGACAAAAGATAATTTTATATTTCATTTCTTTGATCTATTAATCCTAAAACTTTATGTAAATTTCCACTTTCCATTTATAAGTTATGAGTGTGCAAAAATGTATGTTTATGCTTTACATCCTAGTTAGAAAAAATTCATATAAGAAAATAAAAGAGAATATTTTATAAGCTGATGTATACTAAATACATATCCTATATATACTATATATCCTAAAACTTTATGTAAATTTCCACTTTCCATTTATAAGTTATGAGTGTGCAAAAATGTATGTTTATGCTTTACATCCTAGTTAGTTACAAGAAAATAAAAAGAGAATATTTTATAAGCTGATATATACATGACGGGCAGAAAAATTATCTTCTACCAATACCTTACTGAGTGACTAGCATTATCTCAAACTATTTATTGTTAAATCTAGTCTTCTAGGCCTACTTGACCAAGTCGGCCTATTGTAATGTTAGTGCGATAAACCTATCAGTCAAAGGTGTAATCAAAAACCATATTAAACTTACAACCACTGAGTAGATGTTGATTTCTTTTGCATAGATTTCATTACTGAAAAATTATTTTAAAGCAAAGACAAGCACTTACTGCTTTCACAAAATTTAAAATGCTCTTCCGGTTTTTCTAAAAGTGCTAGGCATTACTTTTTTTTGCAATGGAGTTCTGCCAGTTTCTTGTGTAGTGCTAAATCTTATAGTTGACTGACAGTACATGTGCTCAACAAGCATCTCTAAATAAAATTGCTTTGATTTTATACTAGGTTTCAAGCCATAAAATATACACAATGGTGCATAACTAGAAGTTCAACCTGTTAAGCATCACTGCAAACAAGAGAAGGATGGAAGAATAAGATATAATGAAACAGGATCCTGTACACTCATCTAGCAGTATTAACCCTTTCTATAAGGGTCACAGTTGAAAGGCCATGTCAAAATGGGATTGAGCATGCAATTTGACCCTTTTGATACAGGTCACAGGTGAAAGGCTATGTCATCTCGTTTGTTGACTTGCATTCAAAACTTTATTGAACTACTATTTCATAAA
>NW_013667174.1:88015-92415 GCF_000517525.1 Limulus polyphemus
TAAATAAGAACTTATTTCTAAATAGCAATAATCTATATACATATATAATGTATATAATTGAAATGTGACTGTATTTTACAAAATACTAGTCGACTAAAACACAGCCAAGACAATTTACTTTGTACAGACCAAAGGTCACCTTTATGTTATTTGATACGGTAACATGAGTGTACATGAGCTGCATTGTTGTAACTTCTGAATTGTTAGCCAAACATGGGTGAAAGGTCAATGTAAAAAAAAAATTATGTTTTTGTGTTATAATGTGTTCATTCTAGAATGAAAGAGGCATAATTTATGTTTATTTCCTAATTTTTTATGGTAGTTGCGAGACCGGTCAAATTTACCGAACCCGTACAGAGATTAATTACTGAAAATAACAAATAAAATATGAAGTTTTTTCTTAAGAAATGTTTGATAACTATTTGGACCTTATAAAGATAATGTACAGAGATCAATTACTGAAAATAACAGATAAAATATAAAGTTTTTTCTTAAGAAACATTTGATAACTATTTGGACATTATAAAATATTCTGATGCATAAAAATATTTTTAATGTAAAGATGAAAATAAATTACTTTCAATGATAGATAGAAAAGATGTGAAAAAAAAACAAGGTATGAGAGAAACATTGCTTTAAAAACTTTAAGACTGGATAAAAAAATTAGATATTTTGCATATGAAAGCATTGTAATGTTTACTGATAAACTACCATATTTTGTTAACATTCAATTACTAATTTAAAAGTTATAGCATGAAAACTATAACAAGCATAAAATGGTTACGAGGTATGTCCCAAGGATCGACCCCGGGTTGAAAGAGTTAATCTTCACACAACAACTGTCCACATCTGAAGTTTTCCATTTGAGATCCCTTCCATAAAATTTACAATTTTGTCACCAATAGTAAAATAAGTGTGATTTTAATCTATATCAATCTTCAATGCATCTTTCAGCAAAACAATAAAAGGACAGGTTCCCATTTGATGGTTACTGTCAATCTAACTTTCAGAAAAAATATCTGACTATGTTTGAAATGACAAATTCAAGGACTATTTATATTCATTAAGCATCTTGGAACCTGAAAAGGATTGGTGATATGGGCTGAATGGCCAGGTCAAAGACACCTAACCTAGGGTTCAAGTGTAGCTACCCTTAATTTAGAACTACTGACTAGTTGAAAAGCAGCCAGTAGCACCACCCACTTTGCACCAAATAAGAGGATTAACTATCACTGTCATAATGCACCAATAGCTAAAACTGTGAACATGTTTAGTGCCACCATGATGTAAACTTTACACTTTTTGATCATCTAACCACTACGATATGCCTGCCCTACTTGAAAAAGAACATTGTCACAAATGGACAGGAAGTGATACTGGGAGTTGGGCAGAAAATACCTTATATGGCACAATGCTGTACCTTATCGCTGTGGTAGAAACTCAAGGATTAACTCAAACATCCATCATAACTTAGTCACAGGATGCAAGTGTTGTATTTTACCATTGCAGAAGAATGTGTTGACTTCCTTATAGATTTCTACTAGGAAATACTCAAATTCCGGGATCCTCCTTTCCACTATACATATGTCCCACACTTGCAAACAGTTGATTATGTCTTTGTAATTAATGTTCAACATGCTGCATGTAGTATTGGTATCACTATCCATCTTGAATCATAACGTAAGAGTCAAACAAACCAACAATGCAGGCATCAGTCCCCACAAACATCATATATTTGATATAAATTCTGTGCTTGTTTGTACTAAGTTGGTGCTTCTGAAAGATATGTTTACCACTTTTTCAACGGAAGTGTAAGGCTGCACAAAGTACAGTTGACAGCTAACATAACAAACCAGTCTTTATCCAGAAAAAAAAAAAAAAGTTATCCTATTTCATTTGCTTCATAAGGTTATTAATAATTATTAAGCCCAAACAAATATCAATACATTCCTCTGTATTAAGGATTTACAAAAACTGATAATAAAAATGATGCAAGTTTATGAGTATTCATATGAATGTTTCATGTTAATTGCTCGGCATGATGGATCAGTTGGTGTACTAATGAATCCTGGAAAACACTAAAGAAATGATGTGGCTTTTATGACATTTTTAAAATACTTTCTTCAACTTAAGCTAAGCCATTTAAAAATTTATTATTAAAGACTGTGCATTAGTATTCTTAAATAAACATGCCGATACATTTTGGTTCATTACAGAGCATCAAAAAGTAAGGCTATTGAGTACCGAGTTTTCAGAGACTGAGAACTGATGAAATGTTAATTGCTCGGACATCAATGTCAGACATGTAGTAACAGATGATCAAAGTTTCTGTGGTTAACTATATATGCTTTAACTCTATCTCTCTCAAATTTTATCAAAACATTTAAATAAGTCCATAATTCATTCAGAGTAACAATATGTTTTACTTGTTTAAAAGCAGCAGTACATTTCATCTTATTTCTAGAAGTATAATGTGGAGTAAATTTGGGCATATGATTGTTATTATTTCCTAGTATATATTCATTGAAGATACAGTTTATTGTTGACGTAACTATGTAATGATACTGCATTTGCAACAGAATTTTGCAATGAGGATCTTTTCTTTCAATAAACATCAAAATATCTTTTTTTTTATAATGGTCTTTGTTTTTCAGGAGCAGATGGCATCCCAATGAAACCAATATTTTAAAATTTCTAAAAATCTTTTTTTAGACATGTGCAATTTTCTCTAATAATTGTATTTATTATGGATGGATAAACAACAATCTTCAGAAACATCAGTGATAACTATTTTTCACCTTTTAATATACTCATTCACATTCATAACAACTGTTTGTGTGCTGCAAAATATAAGATGAATTTATATAATCAGCCAAAAATAATGTTCATTTTTTCAAGAGGTGTTGAAATGTTTGTGCAAGGCAACATTAAACTTCATGCTAAATTTTAGAATTAAGAACTGTTAGTGTTTTATCCTAATTCTGTATATCCAAATTCCTATGTTAATCATTACAAGAATTATACCCAATAATTGGTATAATAAATGAATAAGTTAAATATTTTACTCATTTCAACTTTAATTCAGAGACAATAAATAGAACTTTGCAAATACCTGCCAGTTTCTTGCATATACTTCTCTGCGTCTGTGGTGGAAGTTGATGATCCACTCAGTGCTGTTGCTCTGGAGGTGTAACAAAAAATATCAGCTGAGGTCCAAGGTGAGTAATATGAGGTTTTGTTTGACAAACTAAAACCTTCTTTGAAAATACCTTCATCTGTCCCATTCTATAGCAAAGAAAACAAAATTATCAGATTGTAATATAAGATAAAATAAAATACTGAACTGATAGAAGTGATTAACACAATATTGTGATTTATTCAAATGTTTTCATACGAATTAAATCCAACTAAGATTTTAATGTCTATATACAGTTTTTTACAAATATTATGTTTTATTTTCCAAAATAGAACTAATGTCATTGTAAAATTTAAAAAAAATGAATTAAAGTAAATTTCACATGAGTTATGTAACAGAATATTATATCCAAACATTACATCATCTACTAATAAAACTCCTTTAATGTGGAAAGTTAAATGCTGGATGCATCCCATTTCCTTGAATTAGATAAGTCCAGTAAGTATTTCTATCTCATGAAAAATCTCTCCCAAACATTTGGCTGGATAGATGAGAAGTGATGTATATGAAATTTAGTATAAACAGAGATATAGCAAATATTGCATCAGAGTTTTAGTCTATTTTTGGCATATAGATTTTAGATAAGTTGTTTCTGTAGAACTTTATGCAGAGTAGTCATAGCAGGTTTGAGAACTTAACTGGACTTGAACTGGTTCTTGAATTAAAAGGGGGGATGATGTTTCAGCTCTTATACTGAGGCCTCAGTAAAGAAATCAAAGGTCACCCTCTTTTCATTCTACAGGTAGGTACAGTCCATTTAAGTTCTCAAATCTACAAGGTTTAAAAGAGTCTCAACCTCATGTTGAGTTAAAAGCTATTATATATGAATTATTTATATAGTTTTGAATGTTATGAAGAAATAAACACAAGAATTATTTGCACAATACCTTGAAATAAAAGATATGTCCATTCACTTTTCCCTTAAATAACATCAAAGTACTCTATATCATTATAGTATTTTGGCACTTGTGTATAAAGTTAAAATCATAAATAATATTCAACATTGAAACATGTAGAGTGGTCAACTTTTTGAAGGCCATAGATAGGGCTAAATAAAATGTTTTTAATTGTGTACCAGTTTAACGTTGAGTATTATTTATGATTTTAACTTTATACACAAGTGCCAAAATACTATAATGATATAGAGTACTTTGATGCTATTTAAGGGAAAAGGTGAATGGACATATCTTTTATTTCAAGGTAT
>NW_013667174.1:92621-126796 GCF_000517525.1 Limulus polyphemus
GATTTTATACTTAATATCAGTGTTGTTTTTTTTTAATTTCAAAAGTTTCATGTTTTATAATGTATGAAGATAGATGCTCAAAAAATTTTTTTTTGGATTATTAGCTGCAGTGTGCACAGAAATTAATTACAGTTTCTCAACTGTTCCTAGCCATTTCAATATTTTATGTATAATAATAAAAAACTGTTTAAATGCATTTTTTGACTAGATCAAGGAACAGCACATTAATGATAATTCATATCATACAACCATAAACTTATCGATGATGCTTTTCCATCTTACAATCAGGTTGTTAATGCCCTGATTAAAGAAATCACTAGGCTTTGAAGACAAAAAACATGTTGATGTCCTCTTTAACACCTTCCACATTTGCAATTTACACATACAAGTTACACTAATGTGGTTGAGGCTCAGTAAAAGCCTGGTGTTGCATCTCAGCTAACACTGTCAGTGATCTATACAAATATGAAGGTTCCTCGACTGTTCTTAAGTATAGACAAATTATGATCTATCATGTCATTCCCTTAGGAACGTTTGGTACGGATTCATCATCTAGCAATACAATGACACCAAACATACAGCAATGTTGTGAAACATTATACTGATGGTAAAGACACTGCTGGAACACTCAAAACTATGGCTTAAAATGCACAGTCTCAGATATGAAAATTATTAATGCTGTATGAGCTTATTTAAAAAATTGAGAAGGTCAAAAGGCAATCAAATGACTTGGTTAAATTTTGGAAAGAAATACAGGACATCTGGATTAACATTCCATAAATGTGGATTGATAAATTGTATGACAGCATGAAATCAAGGTCTAAGGATCTGTGTAAACAGTGAGCTCATGTACAAAATACTAATGCATAGTACAACCTATTAGCTTTTCATTTATATTTTCTGTGATGTTTTACTATTAATAAATTTGTCATCTAGTTGCCATTATTGTCACATTTGACTTTTATATTTTTATTGCTTGTGTGTTCTCATAATTATTTACATTATTGTACATCACAGCACTTATCATGACATTCAAGTATATTTTAAGTAGAAATAAAACACATTTTCTGGCTGCAACTCACCTTATTCAGATAACACTTCTTGTCACCAATACCACCCTTGAATGTTGAAACACTGCCTTCCCAATTATCAGTTCCATACCTGGAGACCTGGACTTGTTCTAGTTTTGTTAATATTTCTTGTTTCCTTTTTTGAAGAGCAGCTAGTGGTTGTAAAACTAAATTCTTAAGAAGAAAAATAAAAAAATGAACATTTATTTACCTAAATCCTTAGTAAATTTAAAGTTAAAGGTTTATATAAGAATGAGCTAGAGTTGCATCTTCCAAAAAAGAATACCAAGTTATACTCAGTATAAGTATACAAGTTGGTTCTAAGAGTCATAGTACATGAACAGTGCCTTTCGTATGGTGTCAGTTTCACATATTTTGCTACCAAGTGAACCAGTGAAACCTTATTCATGGCACTAGGGCAGTAAAATTGAAATGGCTGCCAAACTTGATCTTTTTCTCTGATTGCTCATCATTAACTAAATACTTGGAGGGATGGAGGCATAAGAATTCTTCTACCATACTTCACTGAAACTGGTTCAGGTAGTTATTAACAATAACTTGTGACCAAGACAGACAAAAAGACAATTCTGCTTTATGTATATAAATATATATAGTTATGGTTTAGATACTGAAAGTAGGCAAAACATTAGAAACCAATAGGTCCGATACTTGTGACAAAAACCATGTTAATTGCAGATGATCTTTCCCACAAATCTTAGGCCTAATAGACAAATGTAGATATAAATACATTATTATAATTATGGCTTATGGCACTTTATTTTCCATAGTATCTTTATTCTTCATTTGGTCAAACTGCTACAATCCTTGACATGACTTATCTAGATCTACATTAGAGAGACTGGGAGACCATGCTAAATTAATATTTCAAAATATCATTAAATAAAATGTTCCAACAATAACCAAAAAACTAGCCTATGCAGTTAAATACAAATTCCATGAATGTACCTTAAAAACTTCATAAAAAGATTTGGAATTTATTTGTATGAGATAAAAATAATTCAAAACTCACTTCTTAACCTAAAATTTTAATATAACTTGAAATCATTGAAAACTAATTCGTACACCTTCTTTGGATTTATTTAACTTTAGAAGACATTTTTAGTTTCTTAAAATCATTTCATTAAGCTAATAAACAATAAAAAAACAACACTTTAAACATACAAATTGACAACATTTATTATATGTATGGTATTATACTCAAATTCTTAATAATCTTGACAATGAAAATTTAAAAGCTACAAATAAATTTTATTACAACTACATTAAGTTATTCATTATTTTGTTCCTCAATTCAAGAATGTTATCTTAAGTACACATTCTTAATTAATTGTTCTTACATGTTTTTCATGTTCATCCATCCCTTTGTTGGTATTACCCAGGTAACTGCATCTTTCTCTTGCAGTCATATTAACTCCACTGCATACAGTAGTTGAGGCTACAATGGGTCTTCCTTCAGAGTCTTTAGCTACCATCCTAGGTACTGAATAAGTGTTATGAAAACTAATATGACCTCTTGACAGAGTGGCAATAGCAGCTGGAATAACTCCCAGAAGTTGAGTGTGAGGTTGCACAGGAGTACTTTGAAAAATCTCTGGACAAAGTACTGTTCCTTGCAACTGGTAGTGACTGGGACTGCCATGACAAATAACTGATATGCTTCCCTGTTTAGAATAATCTGGTGTTACAGTAGAGACAGCCATTGGTTCAAAGATTGGGCTGTCAGGGTTCAAAGTGTGCAAGGGTTTTGACTGAGTTCCAGAAGATATGTTGGATTTTACCACTGTTGCTGATGATCCACACACCACTAAAATAAATTAATTAATGCAATAACAAATAAGAAGTTTAGATAAAAATCTTCTTTCATTTTTTTTAAGACTAATAAACTCTGATTTTTAATACATAAATATATGTTATTAAAATGTTCAAAGAGAGACAGTTAAACTTCAAATATGTCATGTTCCTTTTCCAAATAATCTCGGTGTTCATCTTAATAAGACATACTTTGAATCAAGTTAATAAACTTTCATGTGTAAGTTTAATACAAAATAATCTTTGAGTCAAGTACTTTCTGAAAACTAAACAATAAAAACAATTTTTTTTAAAATTTATATAAAATTAGAATTTTTTCTGTCAGCTTTATGTGCCAATTGTTAGTATTTCTTTTTGAACATCAGAATGTACCACAAATACCCATGTATTGTGCACACTTTTTTCCCAAAATTTTTGGGCTCAAATACAAAATGTGCACTATATGAGGGAACAATATTGTTCCAGTTGTTTCAGGTGAAATTTTCAGTCCAAATGTTGCCTCAACACAACTTATATTCTGACATAATCATCGTTTGTTGCTGTTGGATCACTGGAAGTAAAAAAAAAGGAACCACAACTAACAGGAACGAACAAAAGTCTGAACTCCTGATATTTATCTTTTAGGCTTCAAGCCATACATGTATAACATGTTTGTTTTGTTAACCATAAGAACTGCACAGTTTATATGCTGGTATTTGATTATAATGATCAGTCAAAATATAAGTTGGCAAAACATTTTCGATTTTTGAGAGCTTTCTTACACTGGGTTGTAAGAGGATTTTACTACCTTATGCTATAGTAACATTCAATCGTAGTCACTCTCCTATGCTTTATGTACAGGGCATTATTGAAAAATGCATATACACAAATTACAGGTCTTTGCTTGTTTATTAAGTAATAGATTAATTAGTAAGCAATAGTATACACTCACACATGCACATACAATTACTTATCAACACAATAATATACCACTTGCTATCCAAATGTCAATAAGCTGTTAGAATTATTCTACACACTATACATGGCCATATTGATTTTTCCTAGTAAGTGAGAACTAAAAATATACTGAGCACTACATAGTAATAAACATCAGAGTGAACTATTGGCAATTTGTGAAAGACAGGATGTGACTGGTGGATCTGATTTTCTAGTTTATGGCTCCATAAACAAATAAGATTAAAGGCTATAAAACTTATGTTTTGTCTGAGTAATATCTATATTGAATTGGAAATTTACATTAAATTCTATACTTCTCAGAGGGGTGGTAAATAAATTTAAGAAGAAAGAAAAACCTAGAGAGCAAATGTCACAATTCTCATACTAGGGGAGATTGAGGATTTTTAAAAATGTTTTCTTATAAAATTAAGAATTTAAAGCTTATATAATATTAAAATTTGATTTATTAACTATTAATAACTTTAAAATACAGTTACAAAGTTTTATTTTTATTAATTAATATGGTATGTATTTTAAAATGTATTATAACTGTCAGAAAGGTGTTGTGGTTGAATTTCTATTCACCTGCAATATAAAAGGTTAAAAAGAAACAGCCAAGTATACACAGTAGTAACTGTAAGTATTTGTATACTCACCTGCCTCTTTTTCATACCCAGAGGTGTCTGGTATAGAAGATACTGCAGAACTTCTCACGTAACTGCATGACAAAAATATCTAAATTATCAAAGCCAAAATCAGGGGAAAAAAAATAATGTACTACAAAATTTACATTCCTATTTGTATTTGTGGCTCGAAATAATGAATGCATGTGATCAAACTACCATCTTAACTAGCTGGATGAAAAAATAATTTAATGTGGAACAAAATATGAAATGAAATTATACTTCCAAAAGAGTTATCCAAAATAATTACCTTATAAGAAATATCCCAATCTAAATAACCCACACATATACAGGTATCACCTAAATCTACAAATGCTGTTGTGCAAGGTTAGAAAATCAATGATCCAATGAAATGACACTGCTGACTCACTAAACAAATAATTAAGAATAAGCCATAAAATAACGACCCCCCAATGTTACAGAAAACCGTGGATTATTTTGCCCACCAAAACATTTAGTTTTTTTTAAACTTGTACAAAAAAATTATTCTGCATTTGGAAATGGTGGTGTCATCATTTTATGTTTAATTTTGATTGAAGGTATGCATAAGGGCTGTCAGCCAAATATGTTTACTTTATCTTTGTTCATTGACGTGGTACTTAACAGTTAAGAGTACTAATTAGGATGACTTATTACCCAAGTGAGCAAGTATTATAATTAAAAATAAGAGTCCATTATCAAATTAATTTCTGAAAGTTTTCTTCATTACTAAAATCATGTCTAATTAAATGTGGTATTGATATGTATTGCACTCTTTTAGAGAAACTAACCCCATGGTAACATTAGACAATAACTGTGTAAAATTCACATCTGAAAAAAAAATGACCTATTTCTGAAAGTGATTAAGTTATTGCATTTCTTCTAATATCATTTATATATTTTGTGATCTATGTAATTTCTCAGTTTCATGAATATACATAAAACAGTAAACAAACAGCAGTAGCCTGAAGCTTCACTGAGTAATGTGAAACTGCAGTTTAAAATATAATCTCACGTTAATATTCATGCTGTATACAACTCAGTAGTGTGATCCAGTTGTGATTCAGGTTTATTTACAGATATCAAACAGCCAAGTTTAAGGATAATGAATGTCATATAGATATTGGAAGTACAAGAACATATGTGGCCATCACTAAAAACTACACATTTCCTAAGAACTGAGTAACACCTTTTAGTTAGTATATATATATATCTTGAAATATTTCGGGTATCAAAACCATTAAACTGTATCAGAAACACTTTGGATGCAGAAACGGTCTATTAAAAGCTAGGAAAACTGAAAATTCATGACAAGTAGTCTTATCATTAAAGGAAATGGACGGTTAATTTAATCTGCTAAAGTGACTGATACAATCTCAAAACAATAATAGACACGTTATACAATAACTATGAGATATTCTACAAACTGTGAAAATAAAAACTGTTTAATCATACTTAACAAAAATAAAGATTTATTTCACAATGGCATTCTAAGAATTTAAATTGGGTTAATCAATGAAAAAAAAAAAGAAAATTTACAATATGTGTATCTAAAGGTGTATTAACATGAAATAAGAATCAGTTTGCTCAAATTTTATATAAAAAAAGAAGTATACTAAGAAATATTCTTGAAATCTGGTGTTTAATAGCAGATACATAAAAGGTTATGTTATGGTGTGAATGCCTTTGCTGGCAAAGTGTGATCAAGTGGCCTTATGAGCACTGGTATCAATCAAAATGTATTATTGGCAATAAATGTGGCAGACATGGTGTGGTTGAAATACTATTAAACACTTCCAAAAAAAACATGATGGTCCAACTACAGAATGCAGAGTTAAAAAATACACAATAAGCCTAATGCTATTATTTTATGACAAATGTAATAGACTATAATCATTCTTTGCCAGCAAAGGCATTCATATCAAATGGCTTATAGAAATAAGTGTTCTGACCAATACTGTATTTTTTATATCCCAGCCAACCTGATGAGTACTGGTCTTGAGTGAAATGCATCATCAGCAATACATAAAATGTGGTTGAAATAATCTTATACACTCTTCTTACAAAACCATAAGGGGCCTAATAACAAAGGTAGTGCTAAAAAATACAATAAGCCTAATACTATTATCTTATGAGAAATATAATTTATTTAAACTACAATAATTTAAAGTTTCTCTGAAAAAATTCTCTTTTTTTTCAGATATCTTTAACAACCTGAAACACTAAAGCAACTAAATGATGAATTGTAATTTAATACTTAGATGGAAAAGCCCTACTCTAGAAGAAAAAGTGTTATAGTGTGATGATACTTAGTACAGGATTATAAAATAATTTTAAAGATAAAACTACTTGATCGAGAGATTGATGGAACTTTTCCCATTTTAAAAATGTTTTCTTCATAAATACTTAGATTCAAAAACATATATTTTGTTCAAGCATTTGAATCCTTTTAAACTTTCCTTGATAAAAGAACTGAACAATTATCATTATTCAACTGCCAATTATTTATACCTCAAGAAAAAAAAATCCATGAGAGACCTGAAAAGCACAAAAAAATGTTTTATTTTAGATTTATAAAGAATATCTATACTGACACAACTTTTATTCTCTGGTTCATTTCTGGACTTCTCCTAGAAAGCACGTTGGTTTTGCTTTTCTACTTGTTTGCAATTATTAAAAATTCAAGTACACTATGTATTCAAGTTTAACTTGTTTTTTTAACTTAGAAGGTTCTTGCTGTAGAAAAATTGACCAAACGTAGAAGTTTATGCTTTGTAATAAATACTGTCTATAATTAGTACCTATTAGTAGTATACATCCCACTTGGAAGTTTTCCAGGTGCTTGAGGTTTGGTTCCATTGGTTACAGATCCTCCAGTTCCACTACTACCAGAGAGCAGGGAATGATGTCCACTGTTCTTCTTGTTTTTGGCTCGATATCTGTGTAAATAGTTTGTTTGTTACTAAGTGCAAAACTACACAATGTAATATCTGTGCTTTGCCCTTTGCCCAATTTTTTGCATTATCAGCCCTCAGACATACTGCTGAGCCACTGGGGCAGATGGTGGTTGCAAATAGACTAAAATATTTTCAAAGGAAGTAACCATCTAATTCTGTAGTTCTCATAATTGATAAATAAAACAAAAACTTTAGTACACAAGAATGGTAATGTAAGAACTAAACGGCATATAATGACTGAAACAATTCAACCTTAAACTAACCTCAAAACCTTGGATCATTTAATCATCTATGCCATTTCAATTAATATCCTATCCAATAGTGAAAAACAGCTCTAGAATTTTTCAACATGCATTAGATGAATGTGATGTTGTCCAGCCCCCCATTATGTTCAAAGTAGTCAGTAAAGATTTTTTTTATTATATACTACTTGTTTTAGTTAAAGGCCATATTACTATTGGAGAAAAGACTTCTGATTCTTCAAAAAAGGTTGTGATTAAACAATCAACAAAGTGCTACTGAATTTTTACTCACAGTTTAGGTATTTGAATAAGATACAATATCATTATGAAAAAGTTTAATAATAGTTTTTTAAATCAAGGTACATTAACTTAAAAAATACAAACATTTAATGCAAGTTAAAAAATAAAAACTGATAAAATCTCATGGCCAAACAAAGACGTATATCGTATGTAATACACATAATGCACCCATGCTATAATAGAAGAAAATATAACTACTTAAATTTTAATACGAGCAACAATTTCAAAGATCTATGTTAAATACATAATACTTCATTCATATGTCCAGATCAGGCAGGCAGAGACATTCTATTTTTTAGTTGTAGTTGGGCAAACTGGGGTATTTTTGATGTGCTAAAATAAGCTTATGACAATCATATTCGAACAGACTTTACAAAATAAATTTCCAGAACTCTTACATTTTGCAGGCAAGATCAAAGTAGTGATTTCGTGACAATTCTGTCATTCAAACATGCTCACCAGTGGTAACTGCATGTCTTGGGTCTCACAAGGCATAAGATTCCCAATGGTCAACACGAAAAATAAACAAATCTGATTTCTATAAGCAATCTGTTTTGTTTAATTGTTTCTTTATACTGGTTATTTCATGGTGGATGTTTTTTACAGAAATGAAACTTCAAGAATTTTTCAAGACCATGACTTAAAAACAGCTGTTTTTCCAGTACTGAAATTTTTAGAACTCTTTTTCTAAGACCCTCCAAGATTTTAATGTCCTGTGGAACCCAGGACATTAAACTTCTGATAAATAAGAGGATACTATACAAATTCTTTCAGGCTATTTAATATTAATTTATCTCAGGTTAAAAGTAATAAATTTTATTGAACAAAAACACATACTATTACTGTACAAAAAAACTGCTGATAAACTTCATCTGATAAACATCTAATCACTGTTGACCTACTTTACATAGTTTATCTGGTACTGGTATTTATCATGAAGTTAATGTGGTCATGAATAGGAAATCCATTGATTATTTGTCCGGATAGGTTTGATTTTAACATTCTAAAATTGTTTTTTCCTGTTGTTTTTTTTTCAGCTAATTTTCAAACAAAAAAGGGACCAGAAATGTAAAAGAAAACAAGTTTAATCAGATAACTAATACAAGCTTATGAAAATGTTTTTAACAATGATTAGACATTTGGGACATGAAGTCTTAAAAAACCAAAACAAGAATAAGGTATTACACTAAAAAAAAATATATTATATTGAACTATCTTTAAAAAAATTCTGACATACCCCCACCAGAATGACTGAGAATTGCAACCTACTTAGAACACATGACTACTAACAGAATTAAAAGTGTATAATGTACTTATTATTAATAAATGAAAACGAAGTTAGTCTTGTGTTTGTGTGTGTCTATATATGTAGTGTATTTCTCTTGTTTAAATACATGGTAAGTCAAAGTTTAATAACCTAATTTATTTTTATGACACTGATTTTGGTTCTAAACTTCAAAACTACACTATTTGTGTAAATCCCGGACTTTGATATTAAGTACATCATGAATATACATGGGAAGACATTAGGTATTTTAATAACTCAGTCTCAAAAGTCTGTCAATCATTACAAATTAAGTTATGGCACTGTAACACACGAGTTCAAACAGTTACAAAGAAATAAGGTAAGCCCACTACATTTTAAAATGTTTCTAAGCAAGTTTAAGTTATACTCTTCTAAACAACTTACATGCAAACACACATATATATCTTAAAACACCTGAATGCTTGTTTGTTTCAACATCAAACATAAGTATATTTTAGACTCATCCAAGGCTTTCACTTTAGCTTCAAGCTTTCAATAGTTTTGACTTCAGACACAGATGAGGAAAATACACATTTTGTGAGGCAACAGTAATTCTGTAATGCTACAAATGTTAATCAACTTGCTCAAACATTTTTTCTTTCTCAAAACATTAGCATAAAATAGAAAATATATATACACATATGTAAGTATGAGACTACTTAGGCAGTTACAGAGTCTGTACAATCAACATGAATTCAACAAAATAAAGATTTTTCATAGTTTTTTGATCTGAAGCTTGTTGTAAAGCACAAAGCTGCACAATGAGCAACCTGTGCTCTGCCTACTGTGGGTATTGAAATCCAATTTTTAGTGATATAAAGCATCAGACTTATCGATTAGTAACTGTGATTGGATGTGGGGGGGGGGGGGTACAGTAGTTTTTTGTAATAAACTGTCAGTTTCAGTATCAAAATGAGTGTTTTTTGATAATATGAGGTAATGAAAGGAAAGTACCACGTTTAGTTTGTTGGAAACAATGTAGTTTCACAAAAAAGTTATGTTTTTTTGATAATATGTGGTTAGTGACACAAAAAATATGCTTAGTTTGTTAGAAATAATGCATTTTCACAAAAACAACAACAAAAAATCATGTGTAGGGTAATTCTAATTACATGATTTCATGAGAAAGGACATACCTGCAATTTTTTGGAAACCTTCATAAATGTTTACTTCAACTGAAGAATTTCTTATTTTATAGGTTCTTAACTCACAAGAGTTTTTTTACCCCACAAAATTGCATAAAATACAATTCTATTATTTTGTTTTGGTCAATATGCATAAAACAAACTCAAGTATACACACTATTCTATTTATTTATACCTTTCCATTTCTTCTTGTGAATGAGCAAAACTACAGTTTGCACCTCTTGGGCAGCTTCCTCTTTGGGTAAGATCTCGACACATATTTGTTTTGTATTTGACATTCAAGATTTGCTTTTCTTCATGAAGTCTTCTATTACCAAAGTTCTCAATAAAATTCACTAAGCCTTTTACTACTTCAATTGCACCCTCCAGTGCATTTTCCAGCTCCTCCCAAGTAGGAATGGGAGAATCTGTGGAATAACAAGAAAGACATTTTTAACCTTGCTAATTTTGGCAATACACTACTTTAATAACTAGAATATTAAATTACTTAGAATACAAATGAATAATTATTTTTTTAAACTTCTTAACTCTTTCTCATTGGGTAGGTCACAGTACACATCACAACCTTTTACAAAGTTACATTCAAAATTTAAACTACTTATTATCAATGTATACCAATAAACTTGGCAACAAAATGTAGTTAATAAATCAAGTTTTAATATTATACAAGTTTTAAGTTCTTCATTTTATAAGTAAATATTTAACAAAATTCTCAATATATCCTAGTGTGAGAATTGTGACATTTGCTCTCTAAATTTTATCCCTTCTCTAATTTATTTACCACCCTTTCAAGAAGTATGGAATTTAATGTAAATTACTTTATGTAATAAAGACATAAGCTTTCTATTTTCTTTCCTTATGGAGTCATACAATATAAAATCAGACTCGCTTGCCACACCTACCTGTCACATTCTCTCTTTCATAAATTGCCAATAGTTATCTCTGACATTTTATGTTATATTATTTATAACCAATAGAAAACCAAAGTTCAAATTATCAAATGACATGTTAATTTCTGTATTATCTATTTTGTCATTCAATTTCATATTTGTTCTCACAGTTATTACATCAATGAGCTTAGCTGAATGTTTAAAGGCTCTTACCACATAAATAGAAAGCCAGAATAATTATGATAGTTATTGGATATTGTCTGCTTTTTAGATGCTATTATTCCATGTTCTTAGGAGCAATATTAAATTAAAAAAAAAAACTTAGTTTAGCGTGGTAGTACTATTAGTATAAGAAAGTAGGGCTAAGTTTCACCAACAGCAAAAAAAGAAGACACCAGGTAAGTACTATATTTATTACAATAAAAGTAACCAAAATGTTAAAATTTATAATAATAAAAATTCTTCACAAGGTAGGTTTGCGAGCAGCTCCTGCATTACTAAGTTCTTCACATTTGCCAAGCAATTTACAACTTGTGTGTAGGGATTGTTAGTTAGACAACATTCAAAGGTCAATAAAACAAAATTAAGTATAAACAGATGTATACTGTTGTTTAAAGGCTCTTACCACATAAATAGAAAGCCAGAATAATTTAACATCTTTACCTCCAAATTTAACAATCTATTTAACAATTACCTCCAAAATGGTAACTTGAACTCCAGAATTCATTGTTAAAAATGAATAATCAAACACAACAGTGTTAGAATAAAAAAATGAAAAACTGGGAAAAAATAAGTTATCCTTAAGTTTGCAAACTTTTGTAAAAATGAAAAGAACAATTCCACTTTGGAATAAAGTACGAAACAGTTCAAAGAAAATAAAAAAATGCTCTAAGTTTAAAAAAAAAAAGAATTGAAGAGCACAATGAAAAACGTCTTGACACGAGCACTGCCAAACAAGAAGTGAGAGTTTGGTAAAACTGATTAGAGGGAGTCACATGCATCAGGAGGATGTGTTGCACTCCTATTGGTGGAGGGTTACTGCATGATGATTTACATGCAAGAAACAGAGAAAAAATAATTATGTGAGAGGTAATGTATTGCATCGGAAGAGCTCATTTTACACTATAATCCAACAAGGGTTATTTTGCAAGTGGCATGCAGCTTTCGTCACAGAGTACATGTGACTGCCTGTAGTATTGTTGACTGCTTGATCAGCTATAGCACTTACAGTTGTTTCTTACCTAAGTATGTTATAGTTACAGATACAGTTAAAATTGTATTTAGGTTTTACTTTTATATTTAGTTAATTATTTATGTTTCAATATGCATAACTGCAAAGTTTAAACGTTTTTTAAATATACATCATACTGTTCTCAAGGCGTACGATATTATACTGTGCACGAACATTTTGCCGAGATGGATGTGCATTGCTGCCAGAGATACTGTAATATGCCTTGAGGGCACCACTGACTCGTGTCAAGATGAATAATAAATGGTAAAGGACTAGAATGGAAAATAAAACATTAAAAATAACTGAAATTACAAATATAACCAAAAGATCTTTAAAGCTGTTTTACAATAAAATTAAAAAGTATGTATTTTTTTATATTTCCTAATTTTAATCATTTCATTGCATTGTGCATTGATGATAATAGCTAGACTTAATGATATGGTAGAGAAAATTAGAAACAAAATATAAACATTTACCTTAAAAAACTTGATATTCATTTAGGAGGTTCTAGAGATTATGCAAATGAAATAAAAATCACCATCAAGAGTTTGATGCAAGTAACTACAATATTTAAATAACATATTTTTAGTAAAAACTTAATTATTTCAAATTAGTTTAAAGCAATATTTTCTCTCTGATATTTAAATAAAAAATTGTGTATGTAAGTCTTAGGTAACAATTTTTTAAGAGTACGATCCACTACTTTTTTAATTGTAGAAGTGACTCCCTCAATCTAATTTCTAGCAATCCCAAGCTAAACTCAAAGTAACTTCTTTCCACATTTCACTTTTTAAAGTTAACTTTTAATAAACTTTTCTTAAAAGAGACTTTGTTTGTTGTGAATTTCGTGCAAAGCTACACGAGGGCTATCTGCACTAGCCGTCCCTAATTTAGCAGTGTAAGACTAGAGGGAAGGCAGCTAGTCATCACCACCCACCGCCAACTCTTGGGCTACTCTTTTACCAACGAATAGTGGGATTGACCGTCACATTATAACGCCCCCACGGCTGAAAGGGAGAGCATGTTTGGTGTGACGAGGATTTGAACCCGCGACCCACAGATTGCGAGTCAAGCGCCCTAACCACCTGGCCATGCCGGGCCACCTCCTAAAAGAGAAGTCATATTCTAACCTGGATTGGGGTCAATTGCTGCTAACAGCTCTAAATGGGGTCTTAGAACAGACAAACTTCCTGGATCTCCGGTACGCTGCAAAGCTATCACTAGTTCCTGAACACTTTGAGCAAATGACTGTGGGGTTTGTAGCTGTAAAAAATGGAGAAAAAGATATCAAACACTCATGTATTACTTTTCTTTTTTGACAGATAAAACATAATGTGATATTTTTATTGCTTGGACATGCCCTTCATAAGTGAAATAGAAAACTTTTTTATACCCATTACCATATAAAACGTATGTGACAAATATGTTACACTGATCAAAGGAATATTTAGTCTTGCTTTTTTTTTTTATTCCTGTGTGATGATCTTCATAACAAGGACGTTTATTACACTATTCTACAAATAAAGGTAATCAGAAGAATTAATACACATAAGAATTGATACTTTCTGGACTATATATACTGTTATGTATACATAAAAAAAGGACAAATAACTTTGTCATTTGTTTTATTTTGGAATTTATTTCATATTAATCTAAACTTTTCCTAACTGAAAATTTTGCCAGCTGTACACATCTCAAAATATTACATAAAAAAAATCAAATTATAATTTATCCCTTTTTGAAGTTATCATGTTCCACACATACATGCAACAAATGTGTGTGCACCATTATAATAATAATAATAAATAATAATAATAATAATTTTTACATGTTTCCTTACTCTGTCTTAGTATTTCAATAAATAATTTTTTTTTTTTCACAATTTAATATGAAAGATTACATAAGAGCCTGCTAGGCTATCCAGTTTTGATCAAGAGCAGAAAAACAAAGTTAAACCAAGTTGAATAAACAAAATAAAATTTGGGGCTAATTCCATAACTGATATTTTGAACAAGCTTTCAAGCAAAATGCATTTGAATATGAAGATTATGTTAATTATAACTATGTAGAACATTACATAACCAGCAACATAAACCATATCAAAAGCAGAAAAGATGTACAACAGATTGCACTTTATATAAATTAAATAGCCATGCAGTGCAGTCTTCATTGAAGAAGACTCCACTGTAAGACTGCCATTTACAAAGCACACCATTCCTTGCTGCATACCTTACATAACCCATCTAATGTACAAGGATGACAGTTTACAAGATCCTGTTTCAAGCAACTAGACTGGTATGTCTTTGTATGAAATAATATGAATATCTAGCTTACTTTGCAGCTGAACACATCTTTATGTTCTGAGTATATAAATATTTTGCATTGGAAAAAGCTGTTACATACCCTTCCCAAAAGCAGTCAATTTTCAGTAGCATAACACTAGCTATGAAACACAGAATAATAACAAAATGTAGTTCTGTTTGTTTATCTGAAGTTAAGCACAGACCAACACAATGGGCTATCTGTGCTCTGCCCAGTATCGAAATACAGATTCTAGCATTGTAAGTTTGCAGACATATCGCTGTGCCACTGGGGAGTAAGTAGTTCTGATACAATCAATTCTACACAACTTTATGTCATATCAAAAATAATTTTAATATATTGTACTCAAATTTCTATACTAAGACAACAGAATTTTATTCCACAAATCATTTTACTGTTGTTATGATATAAACCTTGTTTATTCTTTTATTCCCCCTTCTTTTGATGTTTAGTTCATTTTCAATAATCCAAATTTTACCCTATTGAATTTCTTTCATGCAGTGTTCAGCTTCAGTAACATTCAATTATACCTCATCATAAAAAAAAGTTGGTGGTCTTTTGTATTCATTAATGTAAACCTGGAGAAGTCTACTAGTTTCCCAATGTATTGCTTCCCAAAACTACATTTTATGCTAAAACAACAGTTTATCATTCAATGTTGGATCTTTGTTTTAATTCATAGGTCTCTTAAAGACAAATACCATATATGTTTAAGTTTAGGTCCGGGTTCTGGACGGAAAGGCAATAAAGCAGTTAATGGTTAATTGTTTCCTTTTTTTTTTTTTTACACAACGACTTTACTGATGTTTCTTGGCAGATCTTAATTGTTGGTTGGCAAATGAAGTAGGGTAATCATTTCCACAAAAATAAAAAAAGTGAAATGTATGTCTTTGTACGGAATGGTATTAATACCCATTTCATTCTAAAGATAATTCAGGTATGCAAAATCAAATGTGGGGTATGAAGATGGAGATCTTACATGATTGTGTCACATGCTGATGACTGGAACGAATGGATGGCTTTTGCTACTGATCTTTGTTTTACTTCTAAGAAAGATTATAAAAACAGAGATCTCATCAGAAGAAACATGTGATAATACTTTTTTGAAACTTGCGAAGAATGGAAAGAATCAAACTTTCAATACCGGTCTTTGTGTGTTGATTTTTTATTTATCTTTCTATCTAGGTCTCATCTGTCTTTTATCACCAGAATTTCAAATAAGGGATGTTGCTATCATTCTCTACTTCAATCATGAACTGGATGGACAGATGCTAGTTGTTTAGATAATCACACAACAGTGTCGTAGAATTTGAATTAATAATAATAACGAGTTTTGAAAGAGATGTAGCAATATTTTCTTTATCCAAATTCTCCATAAAGATTTAGCAAACAGAAGAAGAAAGAGGAGAGCCTACTAGCCTGCCATTCAACATTATGTAAAACATATTTTCAAATAGAGTAAAAAAAAGAAAGGCACTTAACTAGAAGTCTCATAATAAAAGATTTAGATAGAGTTGTACAAGTTGTTAAAATTGTGCTAGCTTCAATTATTTTATGAATAACCGTGACAACATCCTTGATCAGAACTCTAGTAAAGAGAAACTCTGCATCAAAACTAAATAAATTACCATCATTAATCTTTACGTCATGCAGTTTCTGTATGAGATCAAAATAATTCCTAAGATTGTATGGTAACCCAACAGTCAATTGGTGTTATATGTAGGACTGCTGATGTAGTTCATGACTGGTCTCACTGATACATTTGGTTTGTGGTTTGAGTATTGCATAGGAGATCTAGCATTGGTGGA
Organism: Limulus polyphemus; assembly: GCF_000517525.1. Classification (NCBI taxonomy): domain Eukaryota; kingdom Metazoa; phylum Arthropoda; class Merostomata; order Xiphosura; family Limulidae; genus Limulus; species Limulus polyphemus. The sequence goes on from NW_013667174.1 coordinate 109,321, forward strand.
AGGTAGTTTTCAACAAATGTCTTCAGTAATTTCTTTCGATCATGATCACTTACAAATTTAAGTTCCTTTTTTAGCCACTAGTAACAAGATATGGATAACAGAACTGAAAGATGAATGAAATGCCTTGAAAGAACTTTGGAATGAAACTAAGAAAATAGTAATTATTCCTTATGATAAAAAGCATAGCAACTTTTATTATGGACAGGACTAACTATATTGACAAAGTGACACCTGTTGTAGATTTTTCTGTACATAACAAAGTTAACTGTTGCACACTATGTAACTTTCTACACTGTTGTGTTTAATATAGTATTCTTAATCAAATTGTCTCTCACGTGACAAAGAGTTTATAAAGTGAGCTTGAATGCATGCATTAAATAAATATACCGTGGAGTTATCCCCTGAACTTATATTATAACATTACTAAATTATGCTCAGAATTTTATATATTAACAAATCTATGAGATTTATAAAAGTATTGTTGATATTAAACTTTCTTTATATATGGCAAAAAATCCTTTGACATTAATTGAAGCTCTTTGATGGGCAAGATAAAAGATTTATACCAAAGCCTTAATAATTTTTCAAATGGTGATTAAATCTTAAGCTGATTCATATACACAAAGACTAATGCTCAACCTTAAACACGTCCATTCAACTTCCTTATCTGAACAGCATACAATGAGGAATAGAACCACTGTGGTAATTGAATTACACCAGATAGTACCATTGTGGCAATGAATTATACACAAAGACTAATGCTCAACCTTAAACACGTCCATTCAACTTCTTTATCTGAACAGCATACAATGAGGAATAGAACCACTGTGGTAATTGAATTACACCAGATAGTACCATTGTGGCAATGAATTATACACAAAGACTAATGCTCAAACTTAAACACGTTCATTCAACTTCCTTATCTGAACAGCATACAATGAGGAATAGAACCACTGTGGTAATTGAATTACACCAGATAGTACCATTGTGGCAATGAATTATACCAGATCCAATATCTTGGAAGTCAAAGCTTATTTTATAGATCTAGGTCTTAAATATCAACCATAACAATATAAAATGCAGTTGCACTACTACATTGACAATCAATAAAACATCTATTTCTTAACATATTTGTTAAAGTTTAGCCTAGTTGGGGCCATGGTTCCAATTTTTTTAGCTCAAATTACACATCTCGTATACTTATCCACTTATAGTAAAGTACAGTACATGATTCATGTATTTCTATAATGATACAGCAGTCTACTATTTTAAGAATTTTTGTTTATAACTAAAGAAATCATTCAAAGATTTTGACTGAAAGTCATTACTATTTGTTAAAGAGTAGAAGAAAATACAAAATTAGAGAAATGTAACAATTTTTTAGTTTTTCAATTATAAAAATAACAAAAAAGGTAATATTCTTACTTTGTCTATAATTGACTGCATGTGAGACTTGTGAGCTGTGTCACCATAGAGGAGTGAAGACCATTGTTCTGGAGCAATACGAAGACCGGCTTCTGTTGCTATCTGTACAATCTGGGCATCATGTTCTCTTCTTAAGGCTTCATATGTTTGGAATTCTTCTTTTAATTGCATCAAAGAAGAATCACCATCTCTTTTGGAAACCTTCAAAATTGAACAAACAAAATATTTTGTAGTTTATAATCTTATTGGGATTTTGCACTTAAATAGTGAATATAAAATACATCTATTAAGAACACACTTTTGAAAGTCACTGGCAGGCTACTATACTCAAGTAATACAGTTTCTTTTATTCTTTACAGAATGACATTTGAGTAATTCAACACACATTGCTCTAATAATGTTACAGTGTTTTACTGAGCGGATTATTTTACATATGCTTTTAACAAGACCATGATCCTTTTGGATTTTAATAAATTCTCTCAAAATAATCACAAATATTACTAAAAGTAATTAGCTTTTAATTTTTCCAACTTTCAAAGAAAAATTTTATTTGTTTTTTAAGTACTACAGAACATTCAAGTTTAAAAAAATTCATGACCCAAGCACTTTACAAAAACTTATCTTCCAAAATTACTTGTTTATAGATTTTTATACATTTGTAATATACCTACTTTTAATAGCTCATGTGCTTTGTGAGTATCATGATCAAAATGACTAATGAGAGGAAGTGATTACATACTCTTGTTTCTGATAACTTATCATGGACACATCTAGACAAATAAGGGTTAAAAAATATTTTCTAAATCTGTACAGTATGTTAAATTGTACATATTATACTAAAATTAACCTGTTCAGGTCTTTACAAGTTATTTTATAAATTATGTATTATTGTGTACTGCAGTATTTGGAACAGCTTTATTCTAATAATAAACATAGCTCTGAAGAGAAAAGATTACAAGTTCAGAAGAGTATTTATCCTTATTTACTTGAAGTTTAGATGAGAAACAGATTTTAATTATTAGAAAATTAACTACTGACTATACAACAGAAACTAGATTGACCCATGGAAGAACTTTGTTTTCTAAAATAAAATAAAAGACAACTGTAACAGTAACAATATGAGGGCACAGCAAAAATTGCTTAGGCATACATTTTTATCATTATTGCCTATCAAAATCATACTACCTTCTAAAAAATAAGGTATTTTTATACCATTCTTAAAATGAGTAAGAAAGATACATTGAAGAAAAAAAACTAAAGTTTCACACAACAAAATTATTATAATATTGCAGCATTTGATTTGCCATTGTGAAGCACCCCATACTTCATGATGTAATTGTTGTTTTTTTAGACCAAGGCTAATCAACTGGTTATTTGTGCTCTATCCATGTGGGGAATCAAACCCTGGATTTTAGGTTGTAATTCTGTAATTAACAAAAAGTATCTTTAGAATGAAATTATTCATGTTTAATTTTCAATTAGCCAAATCTTAACAACAAATTTTCATCAGTTTTTATGTTTGAATGTCATGAACTTTGAATAACATCACTCGTAGTCCCACTTTCAAAGATTCTTAACTATTGCAATTCTTTTGATGTAATGTAATCAGAAGTTGTTAAGTGTTTTTACCTTCTACACTGGAAGGTGCTTGTTTATTCCATTCTATCTCGTGACTATAGCAAGACTTGAGTCTCTCAACCCGGAAATTTCCTGTTCCATTTTATCTAGCAACTATAGCATGACCCGAGTTACTTTACCTGGAAACTTCTCATTCATGCTGTTTAGTAACTAAAGGAGGATGTGAATCACTTCACTTGAAAATTTTCTATTCCTTTTTATCTAATGACTACACCAGGATTTCAGTCACTTTACCCAGAAACTTCCTATTCCATTCTTTCTTGTTACTAAAGTAGGACTTGAGTCATTTTATCTGAAAGCTTTCAATTCCATTCTGTTTAGAAACTACAGTAAGACTTAAGTCACTACACCTGGAATCTTCCTATTCAATTCTATCTAGCAACTGGAGCAGTTGATTCACCTCATCCGGAAATTTCATATTCCATTCTATCTTTTGACTATAATAGAACCTGTGTCACTTATCCTGGAATTGTCTTGTTTGTTTTTTGAATTTTGTGCAAAGCTACACGAGGGCTATCTGCACTAGCCGTCCCTAATTTAGCAGTGTAAGACTAGAGGGAAGGCGGCTAGCCATCACCACCAACTCTTAGGCTACTCTTTTACCAACGAATAGTGGGCATGACCATCACATTATAATGCCCCCACGACTGAAAGGAGCGAGCATGTTTAGTGGGACTTGGATTCGAACCTGTGACCATCAGATTGTGAGTTGAGCACCCTAACCATCTTGCCTGGAACTGTCTTAATACATAGTATCTACTGGTTAACTTTAAGCATTTATTTTTTAAGCTAAAATGGTCAATTGGTGTTTTTTCTAACTTTTTTCAATTAATTAAAGGAGAAACCCACTACAATTTTAATAATATACATAATTTACCTGATGTCAAAAGAAAGCAAGAAGTTAACAACCAATTAACTTTAAAATTTTCCATGATATTTCAACTAATATTAGTATTTATTCTTCAAAAGATGGATTAATAACAAATTCCCAAATATTAAATAATTATACCTGTTAGAAATTTTAAATAAGTAAAGAGGTCCGTCACAAAAATCCAATGCCTAATATAAATTAAAGACACTAATATGTTAAGTTTATTACAACAAACACATTTATGGATCTAATACAAGTTAATAAAGTAGAAAGTTAATAGCATACACATTTCTAATGTCTGCCTTTATTTTTGACAATGTGACAATTTGTGAAATGTTAAAATTTTACTAAAACCTTTCATCTTCACACCTTGAGAACTTTTTGCAAAAAGTAATACTGATGACCAAGCAATTTTAGTTTGAAGATTAAAACAACAAAAAAAATCCCACTAAGTATTTTCCTTTTATTAGTACAAAAAATACACTGAAGTTAAAAAAAAGTTTAAAATATGTGAAATATCTTATGGCTAACTCATGATACAACTACAAGGCACACAGACAACAAAAGATATGCAATATAACATATATCATATTTCTAAAGACTTTTGTACTGTAGACAATAATATATAAACACTTACACCAATATGTTATCACTATATAAACATACAAGCTGAAATACATGTGAACTGATAGGGAATATTCAAACTTAATTAAAACAACATAAGTGTAACAGCAATCATATGTTTCAAAGTAATAACTTTAACATAAATTTTATCTCAAAATTTTAAAATTATAACAAAGTTTCCACATAAACAACATTTACAGTTTGCTTTCCATCTACCAACAAATAAAGATTTTGAGGTAATCCCACCCTTGACATATTGCACTAGAACAGAGCTAAGTGATAATAAACTCTTTGTAATTAAAAAATGTCAAAGAGCCTGACAAAATTATCAGGTAGGTAATATCAGATATTTACAAATTACAATAACACTCCTTTTGTAAATAAATAAAAGAAACAAATCCACAGCTACAACTTAAAGCAATGACAGAAAAAAACAACACAATAACAAGTAATAATAATAATAATAATAAAAAAATCCAAATATTACAGTTAAGCTTCTATAAATTACATTTTATCTGAAAGTATCACAAAATATGTAAATTATTTCACAATAATGTTTGACACAAAAGAGACAATAGTCTAATATAAGTATGCATCTTATCTCGAATCAAGAGGTTTATCATTTTAAAAAATAATCCTGATAAAATTAATTACTGAGTTTTGGAGTAACAGCTGAAATTATCTTATCACAAAGTTAAAATTTTAATAAAGAGCAACAGCAGTCATGATTGACATTACAGCTTAGTGAATATAACATGTATACCTTGAAGCATGAAGCTCGATATAACAGCTGAACAACATGACCTATACTGGTTTTTGAAGCCTGTGGAAAGTGAGGAGCTAGTCTTTGGACCACAAACATGACAAGCACTTTCCTAGACAAAGCAGATCCATCTTCAAGAGCTAGAAGAACCAGCTTCAAGACTTCCTCCTGCATAGCTGGAAAGACAGCCATCCTACCACCATTAAATTCTAAATTTCTTATGTGGAAAAACAAGATATGGTTAAACAATGCAATAAACTGGCTTACAATCTTGTTTTTGTTTCTTAATGTAATAGTTGGGATGATGGAGAATAAGGGTTTTGTCAGCAAATATTATGATTGTTCAACAATAAGAAAAGTCATACATTTACTTTAGTCAATCCTTTTTGAACGGCTCATTTTTTCAAGATGCTTGTTAATTAAAACTGAAACCACTTCCTACACAACTTACCAGCATTCTATATTTCAGGCATGAGAATAGGCAAAAACGAAAAAAGGCCGAAAAAGCTGGGGGTATCCAAGGTAGTAGTGGGCATGGAGGTCAAGCCCCCTGAAGCACCTGCATGTCAACAAATTAGAAATTCATGGTTTATATGAAAAAAAAAAAAACTAATATATTTCCAGTTTCCATAATTATCGAAAGTTCCATTGTTTTTTTTTCAAGCCAGGCTCATCAAAAATAACATTTATATCCTTGTCAATTTCTTTGATTTTAGCCTTGTTATTTCTTTCGATAGTTTTTGCCATAACTTTTTCTAAATTTATCATCTTGAATGATGCTTTCCTACCACTACTGATATAATGCAAGCATCCACTATTTTTTAAAAGTATCAGTGGTTGGATATCACCACATAGGACAGCCAATCTTAATCTAATCTCATTTGTTGTTGGATGAATATTCTGACACTTGGTCAATCATAAACTTAATACTTTGGGAAGAAGGATAGAGAAACACAATACAGATTTGTCCAATGAGCATTCTACTAATTGATCAGCAGACTGAAAATCTACATTATTTCCCCGTTTTCCTTCTTAGTTTCACACAAATCAGAATTCTGGTGATCTGCAGAAATTTCTCATGCTCTATATTTGCTACAAACTATGCAATCCCAAGCTAACTGACACTACCTTCATGCTTGTAGACCTATAATATGGATAAAAAATAAATTTCCTGTCATTTCTGACTGAAACCTTGATTAGCAAAATAAAGGATTTTTCGTATATTTTTAGAGAACACCTTGTTAGAAAAGGATCAAATAAATGTGGCAATAGATTATGATCACAGCATTTTTACTTTTAAGCTTGCAATATTATGGAAGATAATTTATCTATGGAAGCTACTGAAAAGTTATTTCTAGTAAAGATGAATTTTCATAAATACTCTTTTCATACAAAATTCTACATCTTACTAGATTTAATTGTACACATTTTACCTCAATTCAAGAATTCTTCTAATAAAAATACTTTGTTTTTGTTAACTTATATTCGTATTTTCATAGTACGGATTTAATATTACAATAAGATTAACTAACAAAATACTCTGTTTTCTTTACCTTAAATTTTTGCTCAATACTCTAGTTCATCAAGTTTGCTGGATTACACCACACACAGTTTTTAAAGCAAATCTTATTTAAATTTGTATCAGTCTTATTGAGTGCAATAAGGCTGATAATAATTATAGTCAAATGCAGTGGCATAGCCGAGTGGGACTGAGCCCCCCCCCCCAACAGGTTTTCCAATACCCTCTTATGTAGTGATATAAATAACTTAAATAACTGATACATTCAATATCTATTTATTTTTATTAACATGCTTTAGTCAAACAAAATTGTAGAATTTAACACCAAGTAAGATTTTCAATTGAATATATATAAATCTCATATCCTCCTTTCTGTTCATTCAGTAGAGAAAAGTTATAAAATAATTTTGGAAAAATTGTAAGAGAGTTGTCAGGTTTGGAGACAGTATGATTACTAATTGTAATTACATTTGGTTTTTGGCACAAATTCAACTGGTTACTGGTAGATTCCAAAACATGGACGTATGATGTTTCCACATAAGTACCCCAAACATCTCATAAGTCATCATTTCTTTTCTGCTGTTTATATTTTTATTTATTCGTTAAAGAAATGAATACATTTGCATACAAAGAGCTTAACTGACTCAGAAAACTGCCACAGGAGACTAAATACAGCAAGCTTATAACTAATGGTGGCTTGAAGTGCAAAGTAACTGACAACCAAAACACAGAAAGGAATAGAATCACCACCCAACTTTTTAGATACCACTTGACAGCCAAAACCCCTCAATACCTAACTGAAATTTTTTCATCTTATTAAAATAAAACACCAATGATTAATCAAACCATTATTACTCATATATAATCTTAGCTTTTTTGCACCTATTTTAATTTTTAAATATCAGTTGAGTAAAGTTCAGAAATTCTCTTTTTTGTCATGTTTGGTGAGAAAACATCTGGCATATCATTGTCTGTTCTTTAGGATCACCTGAAGCCATACAAAGCACCATCATCATCGTCAACTAAATTTTACATATTTTCTGTATTTGTATCAGTTATATCATTTTTTCTTCTCTTCATTAGTGATTTATACTTATCAATAAAAATACTGTTTTCAAATTTATCAAACGTGTTTGGTATATACATTTTTGTTGTTTTGCTCCAAATAAATTGTAAAATTTTCATCCAGAATACTTTCCTTAATATATTCAAATTTTTCATGTTCTGTACCTAAGTTGACTTTATGTTACATGAAAGTATGATTTATTTAAGAAGATTAAAAACCCCATTTTTAAAAATGTTTTAGGTCAAATAATCAGGTTTCTATATTGAAATCTAAGTGGAATCTGATTGACAAGCACCTCATCTAGATGATGATATCATTCTACCTATTTTATCAGACAAGCCTTCCAGCAGCTCTTAATGTAGTACATTTGAGTTTGCCACCTACAAAAGAAAGAAAAGAAGAAGAAGAGAAAGATAAGAAGAAGCTTTAAATTTAACTTCAACAGCTCTATTTCATCAGATGATCAGCCAAACTGACCCTTTCTAAATGCCTAACCTAAAACAACTCTGGGAATCAAAAGAGATGTTTCCAAAAGATTTGGTATGATAAATTCAGATGCCTTAAATATTCAACTGAGAATGACAAGTACTACAGCTATCCGTGTTACATATTTGGTCCCACTGATATAAAAATTGACACAATGCATTGGATTTGAAGAAAGGGTTCATAATGCATGAGTTCTGTGAGCACTATACTGATGTGATGAAAATATGGGATGATAAGCTGAAGAGATTGAATTCAGGTCAGAGAATCAATCAACTATTGTTTTCAAGTTCTGATAATAAAATATGGTTAAAACATTATTTCATATTATTAAGTTTATATTAGCCAATGGCCTTCCATTTCATTGGCTAAATGAAGAAACAACTTTCCTAAATAAAGCAAAAAGTGCTGTGTTTATTGTTTAAAATTAAACTGGTATTTTATTGATTTGCCAGAAACTTGACCAAAAATGCTAAATAAGTATTACCAGATATCCAAAATGATGTAATAAAAGTACTTTCAGATCTAGTTAATCAATCGCCAATGAGGTAAAAAAAGTTAGGTTTTAAAATGTCTGCATTGACGGCACAAATGACAACAATTTTCAGGAAATACAAGGCATAATTGTTAGATATTTGTCAGAATGCAGCCAAATATAAGTACATATTTTTAATCTAGAAAAAACCGATGACAGAGTCTTTAGACTTGTTAAAAAATCCATTAAAGTTGCAAGAAATTGGGATGGATGAACGAGTTCCTCAACCTTATGTTGGTAATCCTGTAATGTTGGGGATTTGTGGAGGCCTTCAAGCATTAATGAGCACATATTATGAAAGAGAGCTTAAGCATGTTCATTGTCAGTGTCATCTTGTTTGTTATCTATGCCTTGTATAACATTACTGAACTTAATGAAGGCTCAAGTATGAAATGGCTTGTTGACATGAGATGGTTAGGACACTTAAATGCTATCAATACGATTAACAAAACTCTGAAGCCACCATAACAGTTTTGAAAAGTTCAGTTAAACAAAAAACTTGAAGCTGATCAAAGATCCCAAACAGTTAGTCTTCTGAAAAGTATAAACATGGATCAGTTCATTTTCCTCGGTCTTGTTCTAGATGATATACTCAAGAGCACTGAGTAGCAAACAAAGTGCTCCAGTCACAAAAATAAACCTCCTATCAGCAATAATAATTATCAGCAGCATGAGATCATAGTTAGGATAATTTAAAGAGAAATATGCAAATAGTCACATAGAAAAGCTGATATATGATGTCAGGCAGTGAAAAGAAATTAAGCAGCTCACCTGGATGAATATATTGTAATAAGCCATCTTCCAAGGAATCATTGAGGACTATTAATTTAAATGTTTGACTTACTACAAAGAAAGCTTGAAAGAATTTTTTTGAACAGAAATATCAACATTTGGCTTGCAATAGTTAGTTTAGTTACAGGATCTAGTTTTTTCATAGACCCTGAAAAAATTATGTTTATATTCCAATATGCTTTACAAATTCTAACCATCAAAGTACGGATAGAAAACTGCAAAAATGCAGAACTTCCAAGTTAATGTAGGGTTTTTTAAGAAACCCTTTAATTGTGTTAAATGGGAACTGAACGTGTTAAAAGTTTAAATGAGGTTGCATTCTTTATGGTCAATAATTATGATCAGTCAGCCATTATTCTTAAACAGCTACACAAGCTAGGTGTAACTGTTGGATACATATCAGTGTGAACTGAGTGTGCATTTTCAACATAATCACAAATCAATACACCAATGTGCTGATCTATGACACCATATAGAGAGACAAGCCTCACTCTACTACATTTTGATAAAAGCATTCTCAATTCATTAGACTTCAACAAATGTTTAAATAACTGGAATCTAAAATCAAGGAAACTCATTGACGGTTAATTATGTACATATGATAATTTTGAATAAAAATGCATATATATTGAGATAAAAATACTGTGTTCCTTATTTACAAATTCATTGCAAGTATATTGTTAATGCTCATTTCTATTTTTATGATTCCGTACATAATTACTCATGTTGAAGAAAAATGGTACTGTAAGAAACAAATTTTATTTAGAAAAAATGCTTAAATTTTCTGAAAACTGGCCTTGGTGACATATATGTAGTTAGGATGACTTAATGGCAAAATGCAAAAAATGCCTCTAAGAGAACTCAAATCTAACATAACATTTATTGAAATTAAGCTCCCCATCCCAAACTTTCTTTAGCCATTCCCCAGGTCGATTAGTCTGGCTATGCCACTGGTCACGTGACTTTTTAACCAGTTAAAATTGTTAATTATAACATTTCAATTACACTATTTGACATATGACCTATGATATTGCAAGCTATACAAAAAGTGTTATAAATAAAGCAAAAAAATAAACCAAATGTATGAAAAATAGGCTTAAAAATAATTAATTTAATTACTTATGTGAAATATTTCACTATAATGTATACAAGCATTTTTTTGAAACTCTTGTACTAACCTTACCAATGGTGTTGACCATATGCAGAAATCACTGGCCTTGGTAATAATGTAATAAAATTCAGTTGTTTTCATTAGTTTTACATATTTTTATCTAAAAGTTTATTTCCACAAAGAAATAAATATATATGAAAAACAAAGTATTAACAGTTAAACACAGGGGTAGAAAAATACTTATGAGTGAAATTAGCATCTATTGATGTTAAACTAATCCTAATCAGGTACAAGTTTCAAGACAAGCTAATATATTAATGTAAACAGCAAAGATATTTTCGAGAGCTAGGTAATTTAATCAATTACCTATGAGTAGTGATCACATCAATTAGTGTCACTTAAGATAATCTAATAATCAAAATTACAATTAAACAATTAATCAAAATTATGATTAAACCAGTTGTCATGAAAATTACCAACTGTTCAATTAGTGTTTCTGATTATTACCAGCTTTGATTATTGCAACCATCCAAGTAATTGAAATATTGCCATTAAACTTGCTTGCACTGTTTTTGTTATAGCAAAGCTACAAAGGCAATCTGCATTGTCACTAACTTTGAGCTGCTAAATTGAGGGAAGGCAAATGGCTGGCAGCTGCTGGCATCAATTCTTTTTTGCTTGTAGGTCAAATGGTTTAAGAAACACTGTATTAATTGATTAATCAAATGTAACTGATTAAGAGGGCTGTCAATAAATCAGATAACCAAATACCATTAACTACCCAGCTCCAATTTTTCACTAACATTGGAAAGGAATATTTTTTGTAACTATGACCTATGTTACAGAATAAAATGCAAGAAAAGAATTTATATACCCTTAGTTTTTATTAAATATGATAAGAAAATACATGCACTCTTTTGACAAATAAAATTGATTAAAATACTTGTACTTGTTTTACCTTTTCTTCTCAAACAAACACACAGCTTTTGATTCAGAAAATAACCGAGTTAATAAATTACAACAAACAATAGCACAGTATACATGAAAATATTGCTATTATTTCATGATATATTTGTTAATATACAATAATTAACTATCACAGCATAATTATCAACAAATTAAAAATCTAAATTATAAAGTTTCATCACTAATACTTGCCTGGTCCTAGAAATTGGCAGCCCCTAGCTCTGACTGCTGCCCACAGATTAGCAGACAGTTGTTGAGGGTTTTGATGCTGAAGGATGAGCTCAGTCACAGATCTCTCTCCTAACGATCGAGCTGCTCTCATTGCACGTGTTCTTCCTTCATCTTCTAGTAGCTGAGAGTTGATCAAAGTGACAAGTTTTCGCTGCATGGGTCTACTTAGAGCACTTCCCTGGCTGGCCGAGTTTCCAGCTTTAATATCAGAGAACAATATAAACAAGACTAGCACCCATATTATACTTCAATCATTATATTACTCTGAAAAACAACATCACATAAATGCATAGTCAAGAAAAAAAGCTCAAAGTTCAAGTTTTTAAATTAAAACAAATGTTAAAATTACTGTGTTATGGTAAATTTGATTTCTATGGTCTTGGTTTATTCACTGTGTATGGAAAAATCTGCAAATGGGTTACATATGTTGTAAGACAATTATAATGGGTAATGTCACAGTCAAGTTCACCTCAAACGTTCTTATTCAGACTAATATCTAGTGACTGTTCTGGCCAAAAAGAAAAAAAGACTGAAATGAAGACACCCATGCTCTCGGATTGAATTTCATACAAACATAAAGTTTGTGGAACTTTTCACTATAAAAAGCAGTAGTATTCTGCGGTGAACATGCTCTGCAACAATGTTGTTATACTTTGGATATTATTCTTACTCTCAAGAAATCAACATAAATGTTATGCAAAAGTGACCTAACACACATATAATAGATTCGATTAAATGACAAAGATTTCACTTTCTTTTAAAGAATTAGTGATGAATACCAGATGTGTATTCTAATTTTAATCAATGGAGATCACTGTTATGTGTTAGGATATAACATTTTCATAACAGTAAACTATTCATTATTATTCAAAAAAGGACAGTTAATGGCCTAGGTAATTTTTGCTTAACACAAATTTTCCATTTTAAAAGTTGGCAAGAAACAGAATAATATACAAGTCAAGATTCCAATACATTTTTATAGATTTATTCAAAAAACAACTGCTGAAACAAGTATTTTTAGTCTAATCATAAAGTCACTCAAACACTCTGGAGGAATAGCCTCTGTCCACTGCCCCAGCAACTGGAAACTGGAAGTGGTAAGAACTCCCCAGCTCCACCAGTAGGTAATAAGGTAATGCACACTGGAGAGTCCTGAGGAACAGTGCAACAGGCGAACCAAATTCCCTAAATTTTTAAAAGCAAACCAGCCCCGATTTATTCAATGCGATGATTGGCAGGATCCATTATGCTTTACTTATGATTGTTCATCAGTGGCAGTCCAGCATAGTGCAGTAATACCACCTGATCAGCTCCTTGGTGGTCTTATGGAACACCTCATTACTACAGAGCCTGTTGCAAACTGTACAAAGTATATTGAATTAGTGGTTGCTAGTGCAGAATTGATTTGAAAAAAGCACACCTGCACGGGCAACAATCACCACTGAGTAGGATCCTGTGAAAACAAGTTAACTAACCCTGAAATGTAGCAATGAAAAGACTTATCTTCTGTATAATCTAGCTGAAATGGTTAAGATAGATACAGGAGGTAGGCAAAACCCTCAGATGAAGAGACTGCCAGATCAGGCAAATAATGCGAGATAAAATTATTGGGGGAGATCCACATACCAGTCTGCACATTGACCTCCTGCAGGCAATTTGACTGTGCCACTAAACACATAGAAATGTAACAAATCTTATTAGATGTGACTTGCAGAAGAATCCTTGTCTTCAAAGAGAGCCCAGAAGATCAAGCATCTCTAAAGGCATTAGAGCAGGCAACAAAACCTTCAAGACTTTTACTGAACATGACCATGATTGAAATCTGATTGGACATAGAAGTGAGAAATAGTGATAAGATGAAAAGGACTCCTGTCTGACATTGTCTTGCGTAAGAAGAACTGGTCTGAGGATATATAGAAAATAGAAAGCAGTCTGTGGACAAACAGAAAATCACTCCGACCAGTGATGTCTGTAGGTTAGCAGCCATGAAAAATAAACCTTCAGGTAAAGGAGATACATGGCTCTTAAAAGTCAGGGCACAAATAGGTGTTGAGAAAGACCCTGTACTGTATTCTCAATATACCTGTTAGGTAACCAGAATTGTCATTTGGGACCAAGGACCCAATGTTACTCGAGGAATCGAGAGAAACGGGGACTCAAATGTTATGTAGTTGCAATAATCAAACAGTAGTCAATAAAGACTCCTTAAACAGGGCAACTGTGGAAGATGCAAAAACCTCTGCCAAAGAGCCAGGTCAAAAAACAATTTATGGTTGGCACTTCTGCCTGAAATGGGTTCAACCTCCTCTCAATACACCATTGCCAAACATTCATCTCTGAGTAAGCAAAAACTCAGAACAGATACATGACAACCTTAGAAATTAAACCCCAATGCTGTGCCAAAGATTGCATAATCTCTATGCCTGAAACTTGAGCTTCTGAATAGCCAAAAAAAAAGAAGTGGAAGAGGAGGACACTCCAGAAGGTACTGTAGAAGCAAGAACTAGGACCCAACAATGGTTTGGAACAAAGCATATTTAGTACCCTATGTAACATGAATTGGAGGGAAGGTCCATAGTTGTAATCCCATCCTTTCCTGACGGAATGAATCCACTGCCAAAGCCTGAAGGTGAAATATTGGAGACCAAATTGCCCATAGTTGGGTGATCCAACTATGGGCAATAGCTAATCTCAATGCTAATCTTCTTTACTTAAAAACAAATGATGTCAAAACAATAGTTTTTTCTGAGATCAATGTCATTCTATCAAACATGGAAATATTAAATGTGAAAAAAGCAAAGCAAAGCAATTGGATTAGTACTTCAACTGGGTGGGCTCCTTAACTTGCCATTAGACAAGAATGTTTAATAACTAAAATACACAGATTCAACACAAATTTCATTGTTTCAAAATTGTGTAATATCAGTCTATGATACAAAGGTTAGCTAAGTAAAATTTACTGCAGGCAAATAGAATACTCACATTGTGTTAATGGTTTTAGGTACAAAGCTAGTTCTTCTACATATTTTCTTGCAGCCATGTAATGCTCCCTTGCTTCTCCTTGTAATGTAGAGACTACAGGCTTATCCAAAATGGTTCCTCCAACCAGTTGAAGTAATGCATAATTTTCTGGCAGTTGACTGATGTCAATACTGATAGATGTTTGATCAAATGGGCATTGCTTCCGTTGTAGTTTTGAGAGACAACTTCGACAAAAGGTATGTCCACATCCCAAACTGATGGGTCGTCGCAAAGATGGTTCAAATTCATTGTAGCAAATGGGACAAGAAAGAAACTCCAACCACTGTGGAGCTTGCACAGGCATATTTTCAGCTCATGAGATTTCCTGCATTCAATGAGGAAATCAAAATTAGAAGTAGATGGTCAATGTTGCAATTGAAGTAAACATATTACCCACAATTATTACAGTTACCACTGGCTTACTTGCTATTTCTCCTATTTGCACATACAACAATACACGTAAGCAATTAATTTTTCTAAATACAACAATGATCAATTTTGTTAGTTTTTTTACCATATACCAGTATTTATATCTGCTTTTTTTAAAAAGTAGATGTTTTTTAATCTGTTAATCAAATTGTAAAATAAGGCTGCTAGTCCTAAGAACATATACTAAATAAACAAAAAAAAACATAAATAGAAATTCTAATTTCAATCACTAAAAACTGTAGTTCCAATTGTTTGTTTATCTAATGTACAAATAATACCTTAATGGTCCTTCATGTTTGACAGCCACCATTACACTGTCACTCGAAAGCACCTGTAAAATGAGTTTTGCAAATGATTGTTAGAGTACCCCATTAAGTCTGTCATGATGCCTGCTGTTTTGGGTGCTCTACTAGTTCTTTTATTCTTACTAAGAAATAAATACTTTTCAATTCAGATCCTGTTATTATTTGTCATGGCATTAGCTATATGATCAGCTGTTGTTTGTATATGCAGGCAAGCTCACAGATAACTTTTGTGTGACCCTGTTGACTACTATGACTCCAATACTTTAATTCTAATTGGCTTAGACTAATGATGTTACACATGTAGTAATATGACATTTTGTAACTACATTGTTGTATATAGATATCAAATAATTGTAACTAAGAAATAAAGTTTTAAAGTTCAAGTTACAAGATTGGATACCAAACTAAATTAGCAAATTTAGACTAGCAAAAAGTTTTAGCAAATTTAATCGTGATATAATTTACATTTAATGAACTACTTTTTGTATGACAATATGCCACAAGGGCTGAATTATTGATTGGAGGTCATCACAGTTCAGTTTTACACTGTGAACATGTCTCAGTTTAGCCAGCAAAACTGTTTTGTTGGTTAATGATAGAAAATAGTAAAATTCAGTCCATACAAATCAATTCCTACTGTCCAATTTCGTAAACAAAGAATTGAGATATGGCATCAGCCCACTAACAAACCCCGTGGACTATTTGGTGGGGGTTGTTTACAATACTTGTACATTTTTTCAAACTTGAAGAACTGCTTCATCTTAATGTAATACTTTCTTACAGAAAATATAAGAATTTATGTGTTATCTACCATAATATTAAAATATTTTATAGGTATACATGCTCATTAGATAAAAGTTTTCAAAAAAATATCTGTTGTAAATATACTTTTCTATTAAAAAACTAGTAGGTGGTTTTTTATTAATGTTGGAAGGGACTTGTTAATTTTGAAATAATATGTGATAAACTTTTCTCCTATGCTTCAGTTGCTGAAACAAATTCTGAAACTATTAAGTGAACCAGTGCACCTAAAATAATTCATTTTTTCTCAATAATGTAACTTGGAAAACTAGGAACACACAGAAGACATAATATATGGGAACTCCAGTATGCACTAACCTTTCTAACATGTACCATCTTTCACAAACAAGCTCTAATGTACAGTAACAGAAGAATAACATAATTACAACTTATAGATATAATCGAAAAACTTACCAAGATTTCAGCATATAGTAATTATTATTAGGTACTAGCATATAGTATATACTACTACAACCCCACCCCATAGTATACTTTAACCTCACATTTCATAGCAAACTGAAATAAATTAATTTTGGGAAATCAAACTTGATGAACAAAGAGGCAGTTATGTATCAGTAAATTCCTTCGGGAACCAATCAAAATTAAGACCATTCATCAAAGGAATTCCTGGCATATTCATAGAATAGTTATTGGTAAAAATCAGTTAGATTAACAACTTCTAATATATAGAAAAGCCAGTGTATTTTGGTAACACTACATTCCAACAATGGCTTTTATGTCAAGTTGCTTAGCAACAAAAGTATAACCTTATACTGTTATTAGTCTATGTACTGAAAGTATAAAATGAAATGTATAGACAACAAAACTGGAAAACGATTTGTTGATTTTTTAATTTAGTCTCTGTTGATTAAATAAGTTTTTTTTAATATTAAAAA
>NW_013667174.1:126890-130311 GCF_000517525.1 Limulus polyphemus
ACACTTAAGGTTTCACAGCACCCTTGTCACTAAAATTGTAGTGGGCAGACATAATCAAACTATTCTATCTGGATAAATACATTTTGGCTTTTATGACTCCTCCTATTTAGAGAAATCAAGTGTGATGCAACAAACACTGGCTTTTATATAGGTTAGGTTTTCCAAGAGCACTATCTGTTTTTTATCTCTCAAATTACAAACTTTTGACAACTCTGGTGAAATCCACAAATTGTATCACATTGAGTAATTTTAAGTTTTTGTCATTAAAGCTAAAATTCAGAAACCTTGAGATTATAAGCTAACATTCCACACATTTTTAAGTAGGGGAAAAAGTCAATCATTTCTTTTAATTTCTAATATGGAAAAAGACACATACCACAAAAGTTACTTGTAATCTCTTTAAATGGATATTTCATTTTATGATTTTTCTATTCTTAAATGAAAAATTATTCAAATATTTAATGGAGCTTAAAATACCAAGTTTTACTTTGTTCATCACCAGCCTTTGGATATCTCTATCCTAAGGAGAACATTATTTCAGTACAAAAATCAGCCATATGTATGTATTTTAAACTTTACCTTGCAAGGTATTTGTTGTAAAAGATTGAAAATTAATTTTACATCCTAGAATATACAATTAAAAGGGTTTACAATTTTATGTGTTACATTAGGAAAAAAGACAAATAATACATTTCCCCCCAAACTCAAGTGTGAAACTAGTTGCATTGTTTGTAATCTCAAGGTTTTATGCTTTGGACTTTATCATGGCTATTTTGAATATAGACGACCAATGTAAAAGAAAAAATTGCTGGCTTGATTTTTACTTTAGTTTTACAGTGTAGGTCTAGAAAAGTATAAGTTTTATAGTAAATTTAAAATTATGTTTTATGCATTAGCCCTTTGAATACTAAAATGTATCCACAATACCACATTCAGTGTTGTATGATGATACAAATTAAGTGATTAAGCATCCTATTTACTATAATATTCTCAATTTATAATAAAAATTACAATAAGTTAACTTATAGTTATAATTATCAAAAAGACAATTATAATTTATAAATCCACTCATGTCGTACCTTCTCTAAACGAGTCTAATAGTAATACAACACAAGATAGGGAACTAATGTTCCTTGTATATGTTTAGTGTTTTGATTAGAAAGATTATTAATTAAACTATTATTTAATAAATATTGTTAATAATTCGCCTAGGCCTGAATTCTTGAAGTTGAACTCAAGTTTGTTTAGTCGAAGTTGATCCATCCCATTTCTAGCCCTCAACGACGGCAATGACACTTTTTTTTTCTAAACTCAAAATCTAAAGAGGAAAAATCATAAGACAACTTACCAGGTAATCGAATTCCATACGCAATATTAATAACAGTTCTTGATTTTCGACAATAGTCATGTCTACCACAAACAATTCATTTCTAATTCTATACATCAAATTTTCATTTAACACTCATATTAACAGCTAAGCCTACACTGAGTCACTGACTAAGCAACACCGTGCGATTCAAACGCCATCTGTGTCCTCAACTGGAGGAAGCCAGTCCTTACCGGAACAAGCAGCTTTTCGACGGTTCTCAGCTTGTTTTAACACGCGATGCAAGTTAACTTCCGTAGCAAACCTGGTAAACGATAACATTTATCGTTTACGAACTGCAAATTAACATTCTCAATTTAGTTAACAATAAATAAGGCTGAAATGAAATAAATACACATTTACATAAAATCCATAGTTACTCTTTCGCATTACTATCGAACATATAACAAAGAACACCTAACACACCAACTAGACAGCATCGACTTCCAAGTCCCTTATCGTTGAATGCAAAACACATACTTCGAGACGAGTTCTTTCCTCAGTGCACTGTTATTACGTCATAGGAATTACATGATAAACCCTTTATCATATATATATATATATATATATATATAAAAGATAGACAAGCAGTTGGAAATATTCTACTAGAAGAAAAATTATGCGATTTTCTATCTTTTTTTATTATAATGTTTGCAATTTCAGTTCTATTATTTATTATTAAATATTTTATTCGAACATCTCCAAAAATTAAACGTCAATTTTAGAAACTTTACGTATTCTGTATGCCACAGCGATATCAATAAAAAGTTTTCAGTATATTATTTCGTTGTACAGATAGAACGCAAAAATGACACGCGATATCAACACAAATAAGAGAAAGAGAGCTTTTAAACCGTAACCAGTCAATCTTGCAATATGACGAATCTATAATGTCTTCGGAGTAAAACATGCTGTATTCAGGTACATTGATCTCCAACAGAAAAAATATAAGTTCCAGCAAAATGCAGATTCAAGATTGTTAAGCGAAGAACAACAGGTAAAGGAAAAAAACAAGCACAAGTGTAGTTGTAAACATTTTTTTTTATTAAACAAGCACAATGTTATGTCACGCAAACTAGCCAGGCTTCTTTTTCTGTGTCGTATCATCTAGGTGCGTAAAAGATTTGGGCCCATAGACACGGACATTTTTGGCGCTTCATTATAGTATTGATCATGGTTTTCTATTCTGATTTTTCAAGCCACTAACTGGGGTTTCGCGGCCCTGTCAAACAGAATCGAGGCATAGGCCCCGTGTGCCATTGCCTAGCAATGCCTCTGGTCGTATGGTTGCTGGAGTGGATAAGAAAGTTGAAAGATAGCTACAAAAGAACAAAATCAAGAGAGATTAATATGAAGATAACTTGTCATGAACACTTTAGCGAAACAACAAAAGCCACGTTCCGCACAACTCCACAGGTTACATATACTTCAATAAATAGTGTACACCAGGGCCTAAAATTCGAGTCGTTTATTCGTTTCTTATCAACTAGGAAATCCTTGGGCTGACTAGAATAACGAAATAATAATAATCTAATCCATCCAACAGGGCCGATTAGAATTTTAAACATTTTCACCAAACGTGCATTTCTATATACTTTCCCCTAAAACCATAGTTGTGTTTTCGTCTCGTGAAAATATACTCTTTACTTCAATCTCCCAAATAGAGATTCTAGCTTTCTGGGGACTCCTAAATTATTTTTAAACAGTATAGGAAATCCACATCACGTCTGAAATAATAATAAAAAAAAATATTTTTTGGAACACGTGAATGGCATGATCTATCCAAAAGAAATGTGACAAATATTTAGATTAAAATGGTAATCTAAAGTCACATTATTATTTTCGTGTGTTTATCTGGATTAATATAAGGATTATGTATATTCCAATAGTGATATAATCAAAAATTGCTATTTTCAAATAAAAAATGTGTTATTGTTACAAATATATGCACATACATATTTGCAATTGTGACTTTCTTCGAAAACTTCACATCTGCAATTGATAAAATAAAATTAACACAAACATATATATATATATATATATATATATATATAT
>NW_013667174.1:131284-139066 GCF_000517525.1 Limulus polyphemus
CACTGTCTCTCCCTCACACACATTACCTTCCCCGCTTTTATACCAGCGTAACCTATTTCTAGTAAGACCTTGAACATTCGACAAAGTACATGATAATTCTAGAAACGTTGCGTCACGTGGTCATGTGACTCGCTGACGCAACAATATATATATATATATACATTTTATTTGAGAGAGGAGGTCAAACCTGATAATAACCAGTTAGAATTTTTGTGAAGGACAATTTAGAAATTTTGCGAATTTCGGACCTTATATCTATACGCAGTTTTAAGCTAAGCCAGGTGTACAAGCTTCTGTATTGCCTGTTTGAATAGACTGTCTCCCAAGAAGTCCACACTGAAACACATAATCACAAGCTTGAGACTTAAAAACAAAGGTCAAAGTATGTATACATAGTCTTTACCCGTGTAAAAGGATTAGCACATGCTTACAATCCTGAGAAACTCAGTCATGGAGAATATCGTAACTACATGCAGAAACTTCATAGAATATTAGAAAAATATTGCGTGATTATCTAACCCATATAGCCTATAGGCCCCATTGTGCACATTGCCTAGAGACGCCTCTGACCAGGATAAAGGTACGAGCAATACATACATATAGTTTAAGGGCAACAAGGGACCTGTTGGTCCATCTAGACAACTCAATCTATTACACAAAACTCTAAAATAAAACCAAAACCTAAAGGTAGACCTTTGTTATTCAAACATTTATCATGTCCATTAAACTCCCTTAAATCAACTGCATCTACTACATCTGAAGGCAACCTATTTCAAAGGCCAAACACCTTGTTAGACAAATAGTTGTCTTAACTGAAGATGACTCCTGCTCTTCTAAAATGTATATTTGTGTCCCTTAGTTTTACCATTTTCACAATTAAATACGAACAAAAACGATGTATGAACACCATCAGTTCCCTTAATAAGTTTAAACACTTCAAACAGATCACCTCTAACTCTTCTTGTTTCGAGAGAAAACAAGTTCACAGATCATAACCTATCCTCGTTTGACAATCTTTTCATCCCAGCTATCATCCTAGTAACCTTCCTCTGAACCCTTTCCAAAAATTCCATGTTCTTTCTAAGATAAAAAGCCCAAGACTGAACATGGTACTCTAAATGTGGCCAGACCAATGACCTATACAATGACATTATAACCTCTTTAGACTTGTAATAAATATTTTTGCAGATACAACCTAAAATCCTATTTGCTCTGCCACCAGCAATGGCACATTGAATCAGAACACTTAGATATTTTTCTTCCATAACACTGTTAAGGGTATTCCCATCAAAACTGTACTCATAATACAAACTGTGAGATCACATATGCATTACCTTGCATTTATTATATTTAAAAAAACATCTGCCATTTATTTGCCCAACTCCCCAAATCCTTTTCTAAAGCAGCAGGATCCTCCTAACAGACAGCAACAACCAAAACTGTTACTTCATCAGAAGATTTAAATAATTTGTTGATCATTCCTTGATCTATGTCAGTGATATAAATACAAAAAGAGCAAAGATCCTAACATTGAGCCCTAAAGTACCACACTTGTGACAAGAATCCAGCTTGACTGAACTTGATTTATAATAACCCTCTACTTTTTTTCCCATCTAGCCAGTTTTTTATCCAATGAGCAAACCTATCCCCCACATCTACAGATAACGTTTTTAACAAGTCTTTTATGTGTTACCTTGTCACATGCTTTCTGAAAATCCTGTTAAACCAAATCCACAATTATACTCTCTTCTACTTAGGAAGTAATTTCTTCAAAGAATGTCAAAAAGACAATGGAGGAGGGGATAGGAAGTGGATGACAAGTCCCTCAGACAATACCCAAATAACCCATTGATTTGTGACAAAAACTTACCATAGGGAAAAAAAAAATCGGTCAATTGAGCCCCCACTGGACCAGAACCCACCGAGTAGTCATCAGTACTGGTAAGGAGCAGGACAGAAAACAGTAATAGGGGCTTGTGTAGGCTCGGAATGAGACAAACAATCAAACAATGATTAAAGGGTTTATTGTTGTCTCACCAATTCCACATGGGATTCCAAAGTCTCAGGATTATTTCCAAAAACAGACTGCCAGAGAAAGGGGGGACCATACATAAGTCCCCGAGATAAGTTGGTGGTAAAGGAACTTGGGAAAATACAGCGTACCTCCCCAAAAGATCAAAACAACAGAGAAACCATGTTTGTAAGGAAAGAGCCAAAGAAGAAAAACCTGATGATGTGGAGGTAATCAGGGAAAAACTATCTCTCAAAACACCCTCAGGATCATAATGGAGCACCTTGGAAAGAAGGTGGATGGTAGATAAGTACCGTAGAAGAACTGATAGGGCAAGACAAAGGTGGGAAAACTGGGCATAGGATAAATGTACAAGATGAAAAGAGTCTGCCCCCCACCTTGGCAAAAGCGATCGCAACTGTTGAGAATCAAGAAATGGAAAATGAGCCTGATGGTATACTAAAGCAAACTGATATGAAGCCCGTGAAGGGTGAGGCATGCTAGCACCCTCAACCAACCGAGAAAATTTTGTTAGATAATATAATTATTAGCATTTCATTGATGTTTAATTGCAAATAAAACAAAGAAATGTAAATTATGTAAAGCTCTATAAAAATTCATCAATGAGAAAAAATGTCCAAGTTCATTTTGAAAATAAAGTATACACACTATTAACCTATTCAGTAATTTTCGGTAGAAATGTGTGTGTGTGACAACACTAGTAACAAATAACAATTACTACAGGTTTAGATGTAACAAAAAGGATAAATACTGTTCTGTAATTGTTTTTAATAAAAATACCAAGTGCAGAGGAAGACAGATACAACAGGTATTACGTAAGATAACACTGATGCAATTTCTTTGCTACAAGAGACAGATACGGATGATGTTTACAGTTCATCAATGATGTGTAATAAAGCAGATATGATGCCGTTTACTTAGAAGCACAAACTATAAAGGTAGTTTTATGTAGTGAGAAGAATAAATCCTCTGCAGTACAAAGATGAGAAAAGATCTTCATGAAAAGGAAAAAAAAAATAATTAATTTCCAACAGCTTTTCACAAACTGGGAACACTAAGGTAAGAAACAATCTAAACATATCTGTCTGAGGAAAAACCTGAGAAGGTTCTCAAAGTACAACATTAATGTTGTTTTAATATCTAGAAAAATGCTTAAAAACAACCTATTTATTGTTGTTTTATTAATCTATAACTGAATTAAGTTTATTTAATATTCATTTACAAATACATTTTTTACAAACGTTTCATTTTTTGGTATTTTTGGAGAACAAAATTTTAGTGCGTTGGTGAATCTCATCCAACTTGGTTTACAGTCATTAATTTCATTTTACTTCAAAATTTAATTACTCGATTTTAACAAACCAGGAACCTAATTAAGTTAGTGCAACTCTCACAATTATAGGTATCTGTAGTAATTTTGTTACATGTATTATTGTGTGTGATCTGTGCTAGCATATTCTGTATGTTACCGCTACTTGTGATCTGTAAAGTTATTGTCCTGTTGTTAACTGTTGCTATCATTTAAACTTTTTTCTGAGGATACTCTTGCAGTAAAATGATGGCAGTTATAGTACTGAATCTGAAAGCTAGTTTTAATAAAAATGGTTGGATGTGTATATATTTAATTTAATGTCTAAATAATATTACAGATTTTACACAATATTTTTCAGTTAAAGAATCAATAAATACTGATCACAAAATATATGAGTTGAGAAAAACTATAAACATTGTCACTTCTTTCCACAAACTTTTATTTAAATGGAAGTCACATGAAAACTTATTATCTACTTCTATTTGAAAAAAATATATACATAATTATTTAATAAACCCCTTAAAAACAAAAATATAACTTGTAAAACAGGTGAGAGGAATTAATTGATACAGATTTTTCTTGTCTCAGTGGTGTTAATGGTAAGTAATTAATGAAGAACTATTACAATCTTGTCCTGACATTTCTCAGCATGTTTCATGGCTCTGAATAAAATACTAACTGGTATACAGCTGCGATGAATCTGCTCTATCTGTTGATACATAATGGTCAGCAAACACAGCAGCATACGAGTTCTTGAGGAAAGTTACATAGTTTTGTAAACTTCTGTTAGTAGACAGGCTGTGCTCTAACTGTTCCCGCACTTCATCTATTTTCTTCTGAAGCTCCTTTTGAATCTGAAATCAGTATAAAGACAAATAAAAACGCCTATTTCTAACAGAATGAACTTTCGTAAGGCCACATAAAACTATTTTATTAACTACACCAAAGAAAAAACAGCAATGGCATGATTTACTAAAGTAAAGTACACATATGTACAACAAGTGATAGGACTACAGAACAAGATGCTCCAAGGAAGATATTTTATGTTACATGCATGATGACACTGGCCTTTTATAAAACTGAAACCCACAGGTTAATGAAGTGGGAAAGAAACTAGCCATACTAGAAAACTTATGTTTAGTGGGGGAGGGATGTAGAACCTTCTGTATTTGAAATACCTTTCAATAACAAACTACATTCTTCATGCGAGTTGAAAAGACGGCTGCTTATTTCTTGAAGTATCAGTACTGCCAGACATAAACAACAGTATTTATTAATATTTTTTATTATATTTATAATAGAAAATCTGTTAGATTTAAAAAAATCTAACTTTTTTAAGTGTTATACAAAGGGGTAACTTTCTGGAACAGACAAAAATCTTTGCACTTTGTATTTTATGCATAAACACAAGATTTTCATGTAAAACACACTCTTCAGAGTTCCTGTTCTAGAACATACTGAGAAATGTATCATAACTCTATCCTCCTTGAGATTTTATGTTGCAGGAAATACACCTATATCTGTTTATCACTTTGTTAATGTCTTCTACTCATCTATGACAAAGGTATAATTGTCACAAATGAAAAGGCCTCAGTTATGTTTAAAATTACTTCTCAGCTTACCACTGCCTTGTGAATATTTTCATGCTATACACAGAAAGGGTTCATACACCTTTGGAGCAAATAATTACAAGACTTTTCAGAAACTTCATAACATTTAAATAAATTTCCATGACTTGCATACCATACGTTTTTTACAGATTATTTTGTACTGTATTTTCAAAAAATAGCCATACTATAACAGTTAATCTAGAATATATCATGAAAAACATCCATTTAGATCAACAACAATAAAACATTGTTTAAAATATAAATATTTGGTTATAAATAATTTTACATATTGTAAAGGGATTATATGTCAGTAGAATAATAAGTACTGTATACAACCATTAACGTTCAGCTTTATCCAGCATTATATGTACAAGATGCATGAAATTTTCAGTAAGACGTTTTAAACAACTATGTCAACAAAAACAATTACAAAAAATCAATGTTTTATGAAAATCTTTCAAGCAGTTTTCTTTTTTCAACAACATATTTATTCTATTTTGTGATTATGAATTATGCTGTTGAAAATGGCTTATATAAAGGAACTGTAGAAATTATAAGAAAAATGTAGATATAACACTGTTTTATCCTAAACATTAATGCAGACACAAAGGCAGAGATTGCAGATTTTAAACACCTTCTATGCACTTTAATAAACACGCACAAAAAAAATTAAATAAAAAGATCAATTCAGTAAGCAGTATAACGCAGGAACATAAACTGTTGTTTCTCTTCTAATCCAGAGGCTCCCAACTGTGGTGCTAGAGTACACCTGTACCACATTCCTATATCCCTGCCAGTGGGGTAAACCAAAACCTTCTCACACTCCTAAATGTTTGAGTTAGTAATAAAAGAGAATTATTTTTCAATTCAGATAGTTTCTTTTCAGTTTGTTTCTTAGTGTTCTGCCGACTATTTGACGTGATGACAAAGGTTAAGTTGTTAATTGATTTAGTTCTTTCATCATATTCATCCACTGACTGTATAAGTACCTTCATGTCAACTTCTGCTCTAATTTTCCTTTTTAACTTTTCAACATCATACGTAAAATATTTTCTTTTCATGCCTATAACTTTTTTTCTCTTTCAAATGTTTTTGCTTGTCCAGATAGACATATTTCTGTCTGGCTCCTGCAGATGACATCAAGATCCCTTTTGTCATCTCTATGTTTGTAACTCCTCCAACAACTTTAACATGATCAGCAATGACTCTTGTGACTCTCTGTGCCACCAGTGATTGCTCATGCAGATTCTCAACAACAAATTCTTTATTTACAGAGAATCCTCTCTCAACACTATCTTGACCACATGAAAGAAGAAGCAAGAACTTTACTGCACCCCACAATGTTTTATAGATTGGCTTCAAGCTCACATGTTCATATAAAAAAATGTGTCAAACCTACAGGATGTGGAGTCAAAATCTCAAAAACCATCAGTATGCAAAGAACAGCTGCAAAACTCCCCGTACTCTTTCTTGACATCATCACAGACTCCTTGATGTGATTTGAGGCAAAAAGTATATGCAGGACTGTTTTTATTTTCTGAACACATTCTTCCTTGTTGACCACCATAAATTGGAGATCATGACACTGCATATTTTGGAAAAGGGATATTTGATAGAAGCCTTCTTCAGAAGTTTATCAACTAGCCTCACCAAAAACATTTGCAGTCAACTTTTAGTTTAAATAGTTGTTTGTCCATAATCTTTTCAGCAATTTTCAACTGATCAACAGTTACTTCTGATGAAATTCCAATGTCAATCTTGGAATAGTCTTGGTAATAAGTCTTGACTGTGAAGGCAATATTAAGGGGATTCAGTGCTGAATTTGCTTCTTTTAAACTATCTTCTTTTAGGAAGCATTCCATCAAGCCTTAAAATACTACTAATGAAATACAATACCATTACAATAATCATGTATAAGAGCCAAAAAAAAAACACAGTAAATACACTTGAAATAAAAGAATATTTCTTATATTGCTCTCATATATAATTTTCTAAAATTTTAAACCTGTTAACTTTTCCATTAGTTACATTTCTTTCACTTGGTGAGAGCAGTCTATATTTCATTTTCAAATACACTTAGAAGTAAACTTTGTACAACATACAGCCGTCACTTTATAATACATCAGATTGGTATATGAATGTTATTATTAACTCTATTGACCTTGTAACTACCACATAACCATGAAACTATATCTATACTTATAAAAGAAAAAA
Source organism: Limulus polyphemus (assembly GCF_000517525.1). Lineage (NCBI taxonomy): Eukaryota > Metazoa > Arthropoda > Merostomata > Xiphosura > Limulidae > Limulus > Limulus polyphemus. Next base: position 138,453 of record NW_013667174.1, read on the forward strand.
TTTGTTTGTTTGTCTATGAAATACTCCATGGTCTTTGGACTAATCTCAAGCAAATTTGATAGAATGATACAATAACCAAGGGGCACATCATAGGGACGTTGTTACCCAACCCCACCCACAACAAAATATGTTTGTTTAGCTAATGACTCCACAGTCTTGGACCAATTTTATTTGTAAAAATTTTTATTTTGACCTTTTTCTTGAAATGTTTTTTTTTCCCTTAAAAATGCCAAACATTCACATTTTTTGCCACAAAAAATGCCCACAAAAGTACAAAGTCAGACCCTTAAAGTGGCAGGATTACATCAGAAAACCCCTTGCTTTTCACATGGTCAATTCTGTGTTGGGTAATCTATAGTATGATTACCAAGAAATCTCTTTATTTAGGCCCAGGAAGAAAGAAGAACTTCTACTGTGGTCTATCAAGAAACACTCAGAGTATCAACAAACACTAAGGATGTAGAGAAGGATTAGTAAAAGTAATAAAGTAAAGGATAGTAATTGTAACACCATTTCTGTAATGTGGAATAAAGTAAAGGATAGTAATTGTAACACCATTTCTGTAATGTGGAATAAAGTAAAGGATAGTAATTGTAACACCATTTCTGTAATGT
>NW_013667174.1:140066-146738 GCF_000517525.1 Limulus polyphemus
TAACACCATTTCTGTAATGTGGAATAAAGTAAAAGATAGTAACTGTAACACCATTTCTGTAATGTGGAATGAAGTGCATGTGTGAAATAAAGTAACTGTAAAGTAAATAATATGTGAAATAAATTTTGAACATAAATACAAATTCTTGATTTAATTTAATAGTTCAAGCCCTACATTCATTCCTTATGCCCCTGGATGTAAGATGGGTGCCTCAGTTTATATATTATAACTGAATGATCTGTATATCTTTACAAAATTTGGCAAGCTTTTAGTAAACATAAAAAGTATTTCATACATCAAAAGTTTGATTATTTAATAAAGTATTTTATCAATGTTTGTCTCTGAACTTACTTTAGTCAGTCTAAGACTGACTAGTCCAAGTCAACGTGATTTTCATATTAAGATTTTTTTCTTTCTAGAATGACTGCAGATTGTAACTAAAAATCACAATTATTTTGAAAGATATATAATATCTAATCATGCAGAACAAGATGTACCACACACAAGGTGGAGGCATAGCTCAAGTTACAGTATTGAATTACATAACTTATGGACTACTATTGCACTTACCTCATGAATAAATTTTATGACTATTATTATTTTTAACTTGTAATGATAGTAGTAGTAGTAGTAGTACATAAAATAATTTTTATTTATTTCAAATGTGTACTTAAGAACATAAACTAACAAGCAAAAAGCATACAATCTCCTATAAGTATTATTATTTAACTAGCCTTATAATTAAGATATACGTGCCTTAAAATAACTCCCTTAGTTGGTTGATCAAAATCCAGCGAGATCAACTTTGAATCTGTGGTATATATAACTCATGAGAATGATTAAGAAATATACATCATTACGTAAATTAAAACTTTCTCTTACTATTGGTTACAAATGATGGAATGACAAATATTAAACAGCTTTAATAGCAAAGTGTGAAAGAGAGGAAGTAATGGGAGGGCATGGCAAATAGGCTTCAATTTATGATCCATATTACCCCTAAGAAAATAAGTTAGGCACCATAAAATTAGATTTTGCTTTAGTAGTATCTATACCACAAGGTATATATGTAATGTACATTAAACACAGGACATTGATCACAAAGGGGTGATTCAAAAACAAAAATGGTGCATTTTGGAGCAAACAGATATCACGTGAACAATCAAGCACAGTTTTACAGTTTATTGAAATATTTCCTGTTGAACTTAAGAAACTAAAACTCATATAACATTAACATTTAAATTATAAACTAAGTTTTGATGCCAAGTTTATTTGTGTGTATGATAATAAAGTAACTTAATTAAATTTTGAGTGTAGCTCTATAACAGTTCATGATGATGACATGCACCCCTGACCCACCAGTAAGCATAGGGTTAAATTGTAAATTTTTTCTCTAAAGTTTTTTTTAAACCATACAACATTTAAAACATTTATACAGCTACCATTGATTTGTATTTATGAAATTATTGATAAAGTAACATTTGACTATACATTTTAAACTAGTGTGATGATATTGCAAGTAAACTATCAAGAATCATTGACTTGGTATTTAACTATAAATACAATATGTTTTGATATACATTTTCTTTAAAACTATGCTGCCAATAGTTGAAAATCAGGGACAAATGAAACATATTTATATTTTACAATAAGATTTTGTTTTGTGAAGCTATTGGAAACAGCAAAATCAAAAAGACTACTGTTCTAGTAACATCTGTTTTGATTACAGAATTTTACATTTAGATATTTATCTGGATAACATAACTATATATAAATTATGATACATGTTTGAGTACACAGAACAAAAAATGCATTCTTCTAAGCAGATACTCTTACCTTTAGTGAGTCTGTGCATGTCCTCACACAAAACCAGAAGCATGGAATTGTCTGTCTGGTACAGTCTGGGAAAGGAGGGACCTATTTAGCAATACCTTAGCTGCAAAAAGAGGGTTGGCACAGCTTTTTTGAACTGTTTCAAATTATTTTGTCATGGGAATTGGCACTATTCCCTTTTTCATGCTCTCAACATACTGGCAGACAAGAAGCTACAGAGCTCTCTCAGTTATAGTGACATTTTTCACCTGTCAGTGTTTGCAAAATTTGAGCATTAATTATTCACAGCTTGTTACTTCAGTAAAATCTTCTATTCTGTCAGGAGTATCTTTGAACAGCCAATATAAACTGGAGAGTGTCTCATTTATATCTCAACCACCTGCTTGACAACCATTGTGGAATGCAATGTGAACTATGTGCAATCCAAGTGTGCTCATATTCAGCAGTGATTTATTTAAGTCATTCTGCACTTGTGCCTGTATAGTGTCAAAGCCTTTCCAGTTCACAGTGGGGTCATCCATAGACAATCATAACAGGTTCTTAAATCCAAATAAGGCACCAAATACGTCCTGCATTTTTCCAACTAGATCATTTGCTGAAACATGGTCTAAAAATTCAGAACCAACATATGTTGCTCTTACTTCATCACTGTCCCAGATGTGAACATACAAATCTAACTGTTTATTCAAACTTTCATCAAGAAGCAGCACATAGCCTTCCTGTTTTCCACTTTAGTGTGTAATGTGAGAAATAAAATGTAGCATGAGGCCAAAAGTATGCAAGTAAGCACACCTTCTCTCACCACATGAAAACTTTCTGGTAATATCAGCTCAAAAAAGGTTGCTAATCTTTTCACAGGATCTATAAAAATAGTGAGAATCAATGACCTTGGGAGCCCAGCTTACCTTTGCAGTCATAACGTCATTATTTGGGATGAAGGAAGATAAAGTCTTTTGCTTTCCATCTCCAACTGTCAGTGTCATCAAATTGGATTGAGTTTTTGAAGATAATGCAAAAAAAAGATCCTAAATATTTGTTCCAGCTGCATCTGTGTATCAGTTTGCTGTTTTTTTCCATTTAGTGTGATTTGTCACGACCACTTCTCCCATATTAGAAATATCAAAAAAATTGTCACACAGTTTACACCTTATCCAGGTCATTTTCTAGCCACTGAGAGTATTTATAACTCAACAGCCATAGACTGTTAAATGTAAACTTCCCTGGCATTTTAAACTTAATTAAATTAAGTTGACAATTAAGTGCATTGCTGCTTGTCTGTTGCTCTTCACAAAGTGTAAGTGATGACGTACGTGCCTTCATAACCATGTTTATTAAAACAGTAAAAATCATGGAAGAAGCATAGGAATCAGAGACAGAGTGCAAATAAAACAGTGGACAAAGAAAAATATATAGTGCTGTTCAATGTGTATTAAACTTGCAATTTTTTCTCGACTTTTTCCAAAATTATTAGCTTTTATTTTTTCCTAAGACATTTCAAGGCCCAGAAATAGTCATTTTCAAATTAAATGACTTTTCCAGGGTTTCCATGACCATACGAACCTTGAAAGACCTCTTAGAATGATCTAGTATTTTTGCTTATGTTGAACTGTCTTCACTGAAAGTTTACGTATACATATTTATAATCAAAAACCTTGTCAGGGCAAAAATAGATTAAGATTTAATGACTAGACCCAGTCATTTACAATTGAGGTACAAACTATGTTAAAACTAACATTAGAACATTAAGTTATTGTATCAGACATTGTGACTACATTACTTTTATATTTGGAAAACAAAATAAGAAAAAATTATTAACTTGTATATAAAATGTGCAAGAACTCAGAAGTCAAACATCTGCCTGATTTTAATGTAATTTTGTTAGAGGTAGCATTTGTGGAGATTTATGTAAATATGTTTAAACTGTCAGTGTAGCAACAGCTAACAAAATTGTGGCTTTAATTTAATTTCTTTTTTACCAGTAAACTAATGTTTTGTTTAGACACACAAGAATCATGTATGCTGGTACTTTAATAAGAACAGAAAAATAGAGTAGCTTTAACATTATAACATTTGTTTTTGCATCAATTCAACAGAGCTTAGATACCTTGAAAATAACAAATCTAAAGTACGAAAATGTGGTATAACATCATATTTTACATAATAGAATGTATAGCTTACAGAACAGGATGCAGACATACGTAAGCAAAACAGAAATACAAAAAAATCATTCTAAGAATTAGGTTTTTTCACTGTATCTTACAAATATTTAGAAACGTATCAAATTTCATGCATGTGAATACAGTAATGTAACCCTGGTTACTGCATACAATGCTAGACTTTATGGTTCATAGATATATATATATAGCCTATATTGTGACAAAACAAGATCTAGAGAACATTTCATGACTGAATATTGTCCAGATTAGCTGAAGTAAAAAGGAATAATCATTTTGTCTGAGAACACAAAACAGAACAGTTTTGAATGAATTTATTATGGGTTTCTAGTTTATAATCTCTTTTACTTGAGGAGGATGTTACCATGATAGATTCAAAGCCACTTAGAGTTTCAGTCTTATAAACATTAAACAAGGACTAATAGATTCAATGTAGTTTTATGATGTTTCAATTTTAAGCCTGACTTGATTTTTATCTGTGTGTAAGAATTCATCAGACAAGAGCAAGAGGTAAACAATTTAAACTGAATGAACTGTAATCATATTAACTTCTATTAATGCAAAGATAAATTTTGATGATTATTATTTTATTGATATTCTAAGGTAAAGTTACAGTACCTCTTCCTTTTCATTAAGTAATTTATCTGCCCTGAGCTTGGTAGTTTTAAGGGTTTCCTGTAATGCTGACATTCTAACTTGGCTGACTTCTTCCTATGGTAGAGAAGAATTATGAACTGTTAATGTACATGTATATTTACAATGATAAAGCTAGTGTTCAAGATAAAAACCTGAATATTCCAGCTTCACAGAGATATTAATTACATATAATAACAACATCTTATGTACAAACGTTTGCTTAAAACAACATCTCAAACACATCCAGTTATTATATAGAAAAAAAAAGAATTAGGACATAATAACTAAGATGCTTTAACTGAATTAAACAAACTAATAGTGAAGTGGCAATTATACAATTTACTATGGTAAAAAACAACTTCCAGGATTATATGGCTGAAATTTTGAGGCCACATCTTCCAACAAATTAAAAGATTGTTCAATAAATATGAAGCATGGAGATAAAAGCTGAGTTTTATTATTTTTTTATCATTGCCAAACCTTATCTTATACTTTTATTTTTTATATGAAACGTTACTATGATATATCAATCAAGCCTCATGTGAGTTCTTGAAACTGCAAGAAAAATATTACTTACATATTACTCAAGTACCAGATTTTAAGTTTGAATTAATTTAACAAAAGGTTTCCTAGAAGTGTTATGGACTGATTCTTCACTAAATGTTTGAAACAGTAAATGACATTGAAATTTATTGAGTATATAAGAAACATTTATTTCTTCCTTATTCCATCATTTTTAATTCTCCATGTAACATAGTAAATAAAGTTAGTTAATATACAAGCTTAATACTATAAACTTCAAATTAGTTTGGTGTTTCAGCACTTCTGATACATTGGACAAAAATGTGTAAAAAAATTGTATTTTTAGCTAATAAAACCTTAAATAATTAAAAAAATATTAAGGTGATTTATTAAGAATCAAAACAGTTACAGCTAAAGGTGTTATCTCTTAGTCATTTAAGTGAAAAATTATATTCATAAGGGTTTGGTTTTAACAGGTTGTAACTAGTAAATTATTTATTCAAATTTGTTGCTTACTAGAGGAAAAATCCTCACAGGTACACATTTTCAGTAACAAAATATTAGGAACATTTTCAAGTCATTCTGCATCCTATATTTTGATCAATGGTTGCCGTTATCTGCATGTCATCAAATTCATGCAATATGTATTCCAATCACGTGTGTAGTCAAACAACTCTTGAGATGTTTGTAAATAGGTTAAGTTCTATATAACCCATATTAATAAATTTCAGTAATAAGCTGTACAAGTGAGAAAACATTTAAATCAAGTTCTGATACTGATAAATAAGTAAAAAATAAATATGCAACGATTTTGTAATAACACAAAATATCATGCTTAAAGTAGTATTTTCAGATATATGATTTTCAATTACCAGTTTTTCACCATTAGAAATGACATCAAAAGCAAGACTTGAAAAAAAGTATATTTTTAATTGATTTTCTACATGTTTTATTTTTATTTTAAAGTCCACTTACAAAAACAGTCATGGAACCAAATCACCAATCGTGTATAATCATTCATTTGACTTAAGAACGGTGTTTTGAATAACTTGAATAGTACTATATAAAGGTTACAGATAAATTTCTGATGCATTATGTCAAACAACTGTTACTTCCAATTTTATCAGACTGTGAAAGTACTTAACTAATTTATTTTTATCAAATAAAATATATACAAATTGTTAACAGTACAGATAAACCTTATATTTTTCTTTAAAATATGTAACAATGACATGATTTTTATTTAGATTTATGTGTGAAAAAATCAGTTCAAACTTAAGCTGAGAATCGCAATTTTGGACATAGAAATATCAGCTGTAATTCACTCCAGTTGGTATTTAAAATGAAATCTTAGGTGGTAAAGGTAAACATACTTCTAAGTAGAAGGAACTGGAACAGTTTGTATTACAGTTCTTATATTTAATCTTTTTATTACAAAAATAATGAGCTATCTGGTTGATTAAATCATACTCATTTCAGTTCATAATTTCTCATTAAAATAAAACTT
>NW_013667174.1:147525-152998 GCF_000517525.1 Limulus polyphemus
TCTCACAGCTTACAATATTCCGTGGTGCACGAAAACTTTGCCACAGAGGTGTGCATCTCTGCCAGAGGGCAACATTGACTTGAGTCGAGAAGAATAATAAATGGTAAAGGACAAGAAAGGAAAATAAAACATTAAAAATTAACTATATGTGAAAAGGAAAAGACCTGAAATTACAAATATAACCAAAAGACCTTTAAAGATATTCTACAAAAAAGTAAAAGTTTTTTTTCTTCTATTTCTTAATTTTAGTTATTTCATTGCATTGTACGTTGATGATACTGATATGGTAGAGAAAACAAAAATAAAATATAAACATTTACCTTAAAAAAGGTTCTAGAGATTATGCAAGTGAAATACGAAAACTATACGATGAAGAAAAGTATTTTAATGCTTAAAATGAAAATCACCTTGCATTCGATTTATTAAGAGTTTGAGTGCAAGTAACTACAACAGATAACATATTTTTAGTAAAAACACTTGATCAAAATGTCATTCTTGTGTACAAGATACTTATGATCTTTAACAAAATCTCAACAGTTTTTCAGGGGATACATTAAGAAATCTTAGAGTTACAATATGTGTTACTGTACAAGTGAAATTCACGACACGCTTTCCACAAATTACAGGAGCCCGACACAGAAGGGTTAAATCCACACTAAAAAATAATATCAAATTTAAATGGAAACTAGAAGTCCTCTACAGATCAATATATATATATTTGTTGGAGAAACACGTCACTGCTTATTTTATAACACAAGTTCTAATTCCTTTATCGGCATATGATGTTATAAAGGGGGTTCAACTTAAAGTGACCTTCAGACATGTTGAAGTTTGGCAACCTTTGGATTAATGAACTTTCCAGAATTCTTCTTTTGGCATAATTTGTATTTGCTTGGCTGATTCCTGGTTTATTTCATAATCAAATTCTCTTATGTGTTATTTGTTTAACCATTTTTTTTGTGTTCCATGGGTCTGGTATTTAAATTTCTACTCATTTCACCAACATAAAATTGTTCACAAACTTGCCAAGGGACTATATAGATGCCCTGTTTTTACTGTTTCAAGCTGCTGTTCCAAACTTTTGTTTTTTGAATGACTACACTTTTCGATTTTATACTTTTCTTAAGATTCAACATGGTGATGAGTGCTCTTTTTAAACAAATGGTCTTATGCAGTTGTTTCTATTTCATAAGTTTCTTTTTCCTTACCTGAACAGAAAGTTGTGTTTGTAATTTGTGTATCTTTTCTTGAGTCTCTGTCTGAACCTCCAGAAGACGTTCTCCAAGTTTTTTTATTGTTTCATCTTTTGCCTCTAGCTGAGACTGAAAGTACATAAAACTTTTCCTTTGTACAAAATTAACAAAAAAGAGACAAATGAAATATTCAATTCAATTAATTCCAAATAGTAAAAGCTTATCAAAGAATAAGATGCTCTGATATTGAAAGCTTCTTTTGTTTTGTTAAAACAAATTATATAAATCAGCAGCTTAACAAAAATCCAAAAGCAGAAATATGGATGCTAGTAATGTTATGTTCTCTATCCTTTTCAACGAAACAGAAACCTATGGATAGATATCAAGACATCCTTATAGAAAATTTACAGAGAATTAAGTATTTTAGCTTATTGTAAGAAACAGAGTATCCGAAGGTCACTGGATGAAAAAATAAAACGCTAAGTTATGAATAAGCTTACAGAGGGTATCCTAAAGGTACTATGAAGATGAATGTAATCAGGCTGTTAGGGACTCTTGATGTGTTTGAAGGATCTACATGGTTAGGTTATAGACTTAAAATACCATTTATTTTAAATTGGTTTCTCAGAAAATTTAGAGAACTGAAAGTGAGTGGATGGATGCTTTTCAAACAAATTAGTAAAACATCTGAATCTTATAAACTGGTACTCTTTTGAGACTAAATTCTCAGACACTGAGGAGTTCACTCTCACCAGCTTTAACTTTATACCACATGCTAATACCTGAAGTTGGGATGACCATTGCAATTTGACACTGCGGTGAATATTATGACAGCTTCCAGTGAAACAATCACCACTGAAAGCTACAAACCTCCAGACAGCTTATTCAAATCTACCCACACAAATCCAAATCACCAATTTGTAAATGAAAGTTAATGCAGCATATCATGCTGAAGTTTGAAGGTTCCTGTCTGACAGTACTCCTATGTTTCTAGCAATAGGAGGTTTCAATGCTAGACAACCCACTTTAGATGCTGGTGAAAACATTAATGACAAATATTTACATTCCTGTTTTTACAATACAGCCACCAATCTTATACTACTAAACTCAGGTGAACCACAAAAATTGCTGAAAAAGAAGTAGACAGAGATTCTTGTATAGCCTTTGCTTTTGTTAAAGTGTTATCTTTACCTGGTATAGGGAACATAGTGCCTACAGTGATCAACTCATGTGAAAGGTGGATGAGAAGGAAAAATTGTATAAAATAATCTAGAAAATCCCTACAAGTGTGCCATGTTCTGGTAGTGCTTGAACTTCTTCAAGTATTTCTCCACTATTGAGCAAAGTCAAATAAACAATTTGTGCAATTGGTGGAATAATGATATTGATAAAGCCTAAAAAGCAAGCAATCGAGCCCAAGCTGTGTTCATGCAGATAAGGCATGATACAGCCTGAGCAAAGGAAACAAAGATTGTACATCAAATAAATCTAAAGGTGATAAGTTTCCTCAGCACATGACATGAAATGGAATAACATTGCAGCAAGGACAACCTCACAAACACATTAGTTTGGTGTTCTCACAAGCTTATGGCTTGTACAAAACTAAAAACATAATGATGTAAGTTATTTCTGTACAGATAAAGACTAAGGAAAGGCCTTACTGCTAAGATACATTAACTGATGTGACCACTGTGACATTCAGAAAAAGTTCAAGCAACAGGAATCTTCTAAGCTAAAACTACATGCTGATATGGAAGGCATCTTTAGCTTGAACAAAATACATAAAACCATTAATATATCTAAAGATGGAACTGTAGGTCAAAATGGTGTACAAATCTTCACCTTTTAAGAAGAATATTACAGAAGTCAACCTGTTGAAGTAATAACACAGCTGGGCAACAGGTAATATTCCTGAAATAGGAACTGATGTCTTGATCATATCCTTACCAAAAACCCATGAAGGATCACTCCTATACAATACCATTGGAAGAACACCACAGAAGGCCATAACTACAAGGCTTGTCTGTAAGACTAAACCATTACTTTCATCTTCATTATGTTGATAATGCAGTGGATGAGAAACATGGATTAAAGTGGCTGAATTTGCAAATAGTTTATGGGAAGGCTTTGAAACTGGTTAGAACACATTGTCAGTAGCTTTAGATCAAGAAGATGATTACAATAGAGTACAGTTGCCAGTGTCTTGCTGTCATCAAATGCTCAAACTAGGCATCAGTGTAACATATGTAAGAAGGGTTGCAGCTGCATTAACTACCAGAAGATCATTATAAAGCATGAAAGCTGGCAATCACATTGGATCACCATCAACACTAGTCTGCTTGAAGGATCACCACCAACACTAGTCTGCTTGAAGGATCACCACCAACACTAGTCTGCTTGAAGGAACACCACCAACACTAGTCTGCTTGAAGGATCACCACCAACACTAGTCTACTTGAAGGATCACCAGCAACACTAGTCTGCTTGAAGGATCACCACCAACACTAGTCTGCTTGAAGGATCACCACCAACACTAGTCTGCTTGAAGGATCACCATCAACACTAGTCTGCTTGAAGGATCACCACCAACACTAGTCTGCTTGAAGGATCACCACTTCTACCAGTCTTGAAGTCCAACCAGATGCTGTATACTAACATTTACTGATGACATTCTAGTTTACAGCAGAAGCTCTAGTAAGTGGAAATTGGAAGCAAAATGCAACCATCTCTTAGCAGGGTTATCTAATAAAGCCATGGCATAGAAACTGTGTATCCTACAACTGGTATGTTCTGCACACTAAACAAAAGACATGCTATTGAGGACAAACCATTACCATTCTTTGTGGGCACTGCTATCCCTCTCAAGTATCTGGGGATAACCTTTGAGAGACAAATCAACTTCACCGGCCCCATCAACACCATGTTAACCAAAACTCCAACCTGCATCAATGCACTGAAAGTTGCAGCAGGTTTATGTACTGTGAATGATCAGTATAAGTGCTACGAAGCTAGATAAGATTGGAAAGATACAAAACATATGTTTAAGACAAACCATGGGATGTACGTCAGAAAAATCTGCACCATTTGAACTGGGACATTCGAGCTCGACAATAATCCCAGAGACACCAGTAAAGTAGGGAACTGCCTGACCACCAAGATAATATGCAGAGCTTGCACTAAACTTTACGTTTTGGTAGCCAGCTAGATCACGTAGACATGACTTTTGGGTGGCCAGGTAGCAGTTAGGTATTTTTTCCTTATTTTGTAATGAAGCAACCCATAAATGAATGAATTGTACTATGACCTATAGGCTTTTTTACATTGTAATACTAACAAAGATTCATTGAAATAAAATGTCAAAAAAGGAATTTAAAAAGGAAAATAAAAACGTTATGTTGCATAAAATGGTGTAAAATGAGTTTGGTTGCTCAATTCCATCAAACAAAGAGGATAAAAACTCTTTTGACTGGTTGATGACAAATGCAAACAAATAATCCAAAACAGTAATTGCACATAGTTCTTTTTTTTTCAGTCTTTATTGAAGCATTCACTCTTTGAACTTAAAAAGCTGTTGCATCCCATACCTGGTGACTTCAGAAATTCCACTCTGGAAACTTGTACTTTGTCTTAAAAAGCAAAAGCAAAAACAAAACACAATAAATCCTAAAATTCTTGCCATGTGCTTATAGTAAAACAGAAGTTTGGAGGTACAATCAAAGGAAGACAATAAAGCATAACACTCAAAGTTAGCCTAGGTCACTCAGTGCTGGACAAGATACAAGTGTTGTTTTACAATAAATGAAAAATTACATAAAATGATGCACTACAAAACTGTAGGACTATTTTAATTTGCAAAAGAAATTATCACATTGTCTGTTCTAATTCAGGACTCCATCTGGCTGTATGATCACGGTCCAGCTGAGAAAGGTGGAAAGTGGTTAGCACGATGTTATTTTAATATCTTTTAGTCATATCAATACCAGATTTTTATTTATTTATTTGTCAAATCTCTAGTCTTCACCTTTGAGGCTGTGCCCCACCACGAATATCCTTGAATCCATGTGTCTTTTATTAAAATCTTGCTTTATCCAAACACACACACATATAATTTAGGGGCCAGTGGTACCTACATGTACAATGAGTGGTCACAAGTAAATATACACCTAATTTTTCGTCATTTAACTGATTTATGCTAACTAATTTGTGTTCATAGAGCACTATATAAATGAAAATGGTCCACACACTAATTATCTTGTGCTACAACATGCCTAGAACTCAAG
>NW_013667174.1:153557-164300 GCF_000517525.1 Limulus polyphemus
AAAGGGGGTGTCTATTTACTTGTGACCACGCTGTGTATGCTTGTACCTAAATTCCAGAATAATCCCTTCCCCTAGGGAAATTACAGATTTTTTTACCCCCTTTTGCAGGCTTTTTCAAGTTATTTTACCCCCTTTTCTAGGGAATTTAAATATTTTACTCCATTATGAAGGGATCGTTATGATTTCAAGACCCCATAATTCAATTTCTTGGGAATGGGGCTTCAAGTATCTTTGTTTACAACATTCTTTGGGCCTAGATAACCTTGCAAAATATAAACCTTTTCCCCAAGAAAAGTAGTAAGCACATGTGGATCTCAGAGCCTGGAGTGGGGGCCAGAATCTACCACATACAGCATAGCATGCAACTAAAGTTTTGTTAGTATCTATGCCATGCATTTTGGGACAGCTTGAAGGTGCTTGGCAACTTGCCAATTACTGTATATTACATTAAAGTTGTCTCTCGGAAGTTTGTGAGTATATATGATCACAGTGAACGCGATCTCATGTTACAGATGTGATAGCAGTTAATCATGTGATACAGAATGAACGAGCCCTATTTATCAAATTGATACTATATATGTTGAGTAGAGACTACAACAATGATAAGTAATATATAATTGTAAAAACATTTTTAATTTCTCATGCAGTTAAATATATAAAGGCATATAACATTGTGTTAATCACTATCTGTGTTTTACTACAAAATGCGTTTAAAAAAGATCATCACATTAAGCTATCATTTCCCTAATGTACTATACAGTAATTGGCTTTCTTTTCTACTTCAGATGTTTATTCTGAGATCTCATGGTGACATATCACAGCTCGAAATTAACAGTAGTCTGTTCACCATTGGCCACCAAAAACACCATCAGACTATTCAAAAGGTTTTCCTGGTTGGTCCGTAGGGCCACTAAAAAATTGACTGTGAAAATTTAAATTTAAGTGATTATTTCCCCTTCAAGATAAATAATGTTTATGTCTTAAGACAAGTATGAGAACAACAGAGTTATCGTGAGAATTATTTGCAATGTTATTCTCAAATATCAGGTCAATTTCTCGCCGTTATCTGAAATGGTCGGATGCATTGACACAATGGCACGTGCAAACTGAGACCCTATCTGAGCTCGCACTCAGCCAGCTCCGACTGGGTACAGTGTGTCAAGTAGCACAGACTTTTTTGCATTTGGGAACAGCTTGAAGCTGCTTGGTAATTAACATCTTCACACAGTGGGAAAACTTTTGGCAACTTACCCACCATTGTCTCTGAGTAGTTACCGACAAATCACCTATACCAAAAAGAGATGGTTAGGCATTTATCACCTCACAGAGCAACAACATTTTGTATAGGCTGGTGGAGCATTCAAGCTTCCCACAAGCAGCAATAGGATTGAGTTAGAAGCCATATATATCAAGTACTGTTCTGCATTGCTGATAGCAATGGACTACAAGTATATAGTGCCATCAAAATACTATCTGTAACTAACTCACAGCCAGTACTGTATTAAATTAACCCTTTGACATCCAGCACCATTTTTAAAATTCCTTTCAGTGCAGGTAACTTCATTACATTAAAAACTTAATTAAACCACTTTAATATCAATGTATTTCAATGAAATTATTATTATCAAGTATGTTATAATTAAAAGTTTTATATTATCTAAGTTATTATTTTGAAATAAACCTCTGAAACAAACAATTAAAACTTCAGTTTTCTATCAGGTGACACAAGTGCAGTTGAAATATCTTAGAGTTGGTTGCTTATTTTTCGGAGGTACTGAGACAAAACCTCTACAACAATCTAGACAAGCTTCTACAAGTACAAGGTTGAAGTTTAAACTTTATTTAAATTTTAAAGCAGCTATAACATTCTAAGAAAGAGCATATTTCTCTTTCCTTTCAGATAGCTGCCACACTCATATTCCAAAGTAATCTTACTCAGCAACAGTCCTTTCTAGACTTGAATGGCATACTTATAACCAATAGTAAAAGCATTTTTCTATCTTAATTTTTCCAGGCTAGAAGAAAAAGTAGGTGATAAATTATTTTTCAAATGACAAGCAAACTGCTGCTAAATCCATTGTTGAGATCATTGTCCCCCATGCTTGGCTATTTTTTCTCACATTATACATATTAGTTTGATAAACACATAGGCTTTATGTTTGTATATTAGTTAATTATGTATTATTTGTGTTTCGAAATTCATATTTAAAAAATTAATGATTTTTTTTAATATTATTCAAAGCTTTGCCTCATTGAACAAGTCTTTCCTAACAATGCGAGTGCAAGCTATATCTTGCCAGAGGCTAAACTGTCTCTGTCGATGTTAACGTTATATTGCACTGCAGGCACCTGTTGATGTGTATCAACATAAATAATGAAAGAACAGGAAAGGAAAATAAAACAATAAAATAAAATTATTAGTGAAAATGTAAAGATGGGAAATTATACATACGACCCAAAGATGATATTTTAAGACTATTCTACGAAGGTAAGTACATATTTCCATTTCTTAATTTTAAACATTTTATTGCACTGTATACTGATGATAATAGCTGGAGTTAGTGATATAGTAGAGAAAATGGAAAATAATATATAAACATTTACCTCAAAAACTTTTGATATTCATTTAGATGTTCTAGAGATTATGAAATGTGAAAACTGTAAAAATAATAAATAGTATTTTTATACTCAACATGAAAATCACCTTGTGAGTGTGAGTGCAACTAGCCGCATTGAATAATGAATTTTTAAAAGAAATAGTAGAAAAAAACAAAATTAAAGGAAAGTTTTTGTCAATTTTCAAACAATTTCATTCACCAGTTTTGTTTTTTGGAAAGAAATATGGCAAGAGTGACATTACCTATTAACAATCTTCATTGCCAGTAATCATTGGGTTAAGAATTGTTGGTTTCTTGATGGATGGTAAAAAACCAAAGCAACTGCATGGTAAGAGCCACCACCAGGATTTACATGAAAGGACATGAAGGGGTAAAGCTGAATGAGGAAGCTGACAAGCTTGCACGAGAAATTCTGCACAACTCTACTAGCAGGATACTTAGTTTTCTGCACGAGTAAGGGAAAAGTGGCAACTAGGGGACACCTTTATTAACATTCATAGGGAATGAGACTGCTGGAAAAGAAAGCACTATACGGTATAGCCAAAAAAAGCAAAATATGGAGAATCAATAAAACAATATGTAGCCAGAATATCAATGATAACATAAGTAAAAGAAGTCTCCACATGAAGGATCAGCACCTAGTGACACAACACCTGGGATTGTCACTCAGCATTCAACTTATAAAACAACTTGTAAGAACATATACTAATTATTAATAGACAAACAATCATTCACCTGTTTACAAACACAGAAAAACTAACAAGTTTAATAAAGTATAACACAATAAAAACACATAAAAAATATGCAGCTCTGAACAGGTTTATTAAGCAAACAAAATCCAAAATTAATCACAGGTAAAAAATAATTAAAATCCAATGCATTAAAGACATTATAGTAAACATAGGGAAAAACAACAAGTAGAGCCTTCACATCTGGAATTTTTTATAAAAGGTGTAATAAATAATAAAGCAGCTTTTTTCATACTGCTTTGTTCAATTTGATTTAATATTTATGTATATGTATTACTGAGAGAACTATTCAATATTACACATTTTAATCACATTTACAGCTTGATAGTACTAATGTATGATCATAAATATATTTTGTATTATAAGATGAATATTAAGATCTATTATGTTGTCCAATGTACATAAATACACAGGTAACATAATAGTTTTTCCTTATGGATCTTCCTATTTGAAGTGTGTCTGTAGCATTCATTAAATGCCAAAAAATAACTTTTATGTAAATTTCTATGGCCAGAAATTTCTGCTTTACTGTAGATTTAATAACAAAAATTAAAATGGAAACTTACCATGAATTTTTCTACAGAAGCTTCTTTTTGTCTCTGTTCTTTTTTCAAATCTTCTATTAACTGCTTCTGATCTAGAAGTATTCTAGAAATAACAGTAATACAGTGTTATGATAATTTTTAACTAATGCACTTATATGTGAAAACAAAAGGAGACAGCTTCCATTTCCATATAAAAACACAAACATATTTGTAATAAGTGGGATATTTATTAACAAACAATTCAGTGGTAACTTGCTTCTTTATATTAAAACATAAAACTGATTGCAATTAGCAAACATTTTCACCAAATATTAATATTTCAAGCTCAAAGACGATAAAAACTTCTAACATTACATGTGTGGTATTCTTGGTTTAGAGTGATTTAAGTGGAAATAACCTCAGAAAAATTTATGTGTATTTTATAGAGAGGCATGCTGCCAATGTGGTGTCAAAATAAAAATCCATCAAATGCTGTCATGTCTACTAACAAACAAGACTAACTTTTTTATAGAATAGACAAGTTGAACCCACAAAACTCTGTAAAAATAAATTGGTTTTATTCACTTTACTTTGGGAGGGGAGAGGGGAGTTATATATGATAAACATTTCTGATGCTGAATATTTATGTCAACGTAAAATGTTAAGAAAATGTAAAAACAATTCTGATTGCCAATCACAAACAACAAAATGTATGCAAAAAAGCAACAGAGTGAGACTCCACGAGAAAGTGAAAAGCCTTGACAGCCAACGAAAAAGACAAGCTATATACTATATACTAGTTCATGTAATACACAAATTTCACGAGGTTTAAACTTTTCTTCTTGTTTCTTTATCACGTAGAAAATAGAAAACATTCGTAACTACTTTAAGCAAAACAAAAACAAATGAAGCTGTAAAACAACTCAGTAAAATTGGCTTTTGAAGTACAGTTTAACAATAAGAAACCAAATATGTCAGTTTGACAAAAATTGCAAAGAGATCTCTAACCAACAACCTGGAAAATATTGCAAAGGAAATAGGAACCTATTATAATAGTTTAGAGTTGGAATATACATGAAATCATAATAGCCTTTCACCAAATTTGAACTCAACATAACAAACTTAAGTATAAATTTGACCAGAATTACATGGAACCCTAGAGATGTTATCTCAGTATTTAAAATGCAGAGATGGACACAAAATAAAGAGTAGAAAATACATTAATTAAGTGTGATTAATCTTAGATTCCATTACCTGTTAAGACTATTTGGTTAACCTTTCCAAAGTATTATTATTATTATTATGATAATTACAAAAGTGAATATTTTCTAGCTTTAGATGTTGCACTTATTCTTACAGATTGAAAAATCTTAATATTACATAAAGTTAAACACCACAGTGTCAATTCTAGCTACAAAATTAAATAATCTCAAACCATAATTTGATTATGAAGGGTACAAAAGTGTTTATGTAAACAAAATCTACAATTAGCTGTTTTCCACACATACAGTTCACCTAGATATTATTCCTTATCATCAGTCGAGTTGGGCTGAGAACAGATGATATAGCTGGCAACTTCCATGCTCAGCTGTTCCTCATATCAGAAATTAGATTTCATAATTCAAACAATACCACCAAAGACTGAACAACACCCAAATGATAACTGTGGTACAAACTAAAAACCTAGTTTGGTGTGAGGGGTTACACAAAGGTGTGTGTGTGTATGTAAAACAAATCTACACAAAAACAATATTATAGTTTTGAAGAAGGGTTGTTAAACTATAAATATATTTTTTATTTTTATGCAAAATTTGTTTTAGTAAAAAAACAGCATCATTATGTATTAAATCTTCACTCTATGCTCCATTCTGAAAAAAAAAAACAACTGAAGAAATACAAAATGACAAACAAAATATTTAATATTATAAACACTTTTCTATACTAATTTCTTAATCATCTAATAGTTGTGTACTTAATAAAAACTATTTTAACCTGTTTGTATTTTCTAGCTGAGTTTCTTGATTTTTAGAGTGCTCCACCTGATGTTTGATTTGTTGTAAATCTTTAGGAATAATTTCAATCTAGAAATAACAACAACCATACAACATAAACATATAGAAGAGGAAACAGTACATTATCAAATGGTCAAAACATGCAAATAAATATACTTTGTTTATAAATTCTCAAAGAACTTTCTATAAAGCACAAGACAACTTTATTTCAGTTTTTCCCGTATTAACTTAACTCAACACAGGATCAGCAAAAGCTGGTTTTAACCGTCATTATCATGGTTAGTAACCTATATGTACACCTAATTCTAGTTATTAACTAGTTACTAATTTTTTTCAATTACCAGATACATTTAATATTACTAACTAGTTTTATTGTATGTTTTGGCTACTAATCCATTGCCATCTTCAGGAAAGTCCTGAGAAGGACAACTTCACTGGTGATACTACTTGGAATTTAATTGATGTTGGGTCTTTCTGGAAAAGAGGTTGGTGTGGTGTCTGCTTCTCTGGGATCTCTTCCATTAAAAATTGAATCAACTAGCCTATTAGAATGCATTCAAGAGTGGTGGATTTCAGGTTTTGGCAATATTGAATGTGGTATCAGTCTGATAAGTGAAAATGGAATATTATTTTATCTCATGTGTGGATCATACCTATTATTTTAGCATTATTCCAATTTACCATATGGTCTTCTTCTCTGCAATGATGGGCTATTGTAGACAGATCAGTATTAAAGTCATGTATATGTATATTATGCTCCTAAATTCTAACTCTAGTTGGCCTTTTTGTTTATCTAATGTACTGAAGGTCACATTCATAAGGAATGTAGTAAATGGTAGTCTTGCTTTCCGCTGGGATTTTAGGTGGTTTGATGTGTACCAACTATGTTATGGCTACTAAATACTATTATGAATTTAAGTTGTTCATTTTCAGAAAGATCTCTGGACATAGGGGAATATTGCTGCAAGTCTGTAACTTTCTTCCTGCTTATTTTAGGTGTTTATCTTCTTTATTATTTTTCTTAATCAAGTACAAGCCGAAATACACATCAACTGACAGGGAATGTTTAAATTTAATTAAAACAATGTAAGTTTAACAGCAATCATATATTTCAAAGTAATAACTTGAACATCAACTTTAAGTCAAAATTTAAAAATTATAACAAAGCTTCTTCATAAACAACATTTACAGTTTACTTTCCATCTACCAACAAATAAAGATTTTGAGGTGATCCCACCCTTGAACACCCTACATATCATCGACCATGAAAAAAGCATGGTTGTTTGAGAAACAATCCAGCATCTTTCATACTCTGACCATGAACCCCTTTAGAATATTCAACATTATTTGAGATTGACTCAATAGGCTGGGAGTAATTAACCAACACGCTTTATAAAATAGAAATACGGTTAAGTTCAATTTTGACTCCCTCAGCACATTCCCCATAGTGTTTGTTTGCACCATAACTGCTCCGAGTCTATTGGGTCAATCTCAACCAAAATGTATATGTAACACAAACACAAATTTCATCTTTATATATATATAGATTCCAGATATCTAGTATTAATGAGAGTTTTAGTGATGTGTCTTTTCTTTTTTCTTCTTAGCATCTTTGGTATTATAAATTTTGTTTATTCTGGGACATAATTAATCTATGATGCCCATCTTTACACTGTTGGGATGGTTTGATTACACCTAAGATATTACACATATCTTTGGATTTCCTGTAAACTCCTGTTATATGAATTATGTGTTTTAGGTATCATCATTAACACTAATTAGGAATTTGACTTAGGAAATTATATAGGCCATATGAGTAGTGAATTACAACAATTACCATAAGTACTTGTTTTGAACACTCTTGAATGCAAAACACTAAAAATACAAAAAACAACAACAAATGTTTCATATTCACTCTGATCTTTCTATATCCAAATAATAGCAATAGGTACCGAACAAAAATTTGTCATAATAATTAGATTTGAGTTTTTCTACTTTTAATAGATATCTGCTTTTCAGCAGAATTTTCTGAAATTGTTGTTTATTAGTATGATAATTGATCACTGTCAAGTACACAAAGTTTATAGGCTAAAATGTACTGTAACATAACTTATTTTTAAATTTTGAATAATTATCTACCAATGGATAGTTAGTTTGTTCTACAGAATTAAAACGTGTAAGTGCAATGTTATAGTTTTGAGTGTGTTAGGAAATTGTATTAAAAGATATTCAGAGGTGCCCAAGTGTATATTAATAGTAGATTCATTAGATTTAATTAGGAAACCTCAGGTAATTCATCTTTATTAATGACTGGTTCATGTTTTAGAGTGGTGACATTTTGAAGGAAAAATTCTGGTTGTTTTTAGCCATGTTCGTGCACTTGAAAAGAGATGTTTTTTGTGTTATTTTATCATTGTGTCTAATTTGCATCCTGTTTAACTTACATAAAAGACCAGGCAGTTGTTGCATTGTATTATGTAAATGTTTCCTGGAGAGTTGGTTTCAATGTATAGTTGAAACCTACCTTGAGGGGGGGAGGAGCTTATGTGCTGTTTACATTTAGAAAGTTTAATTTGATTGAACTTCATAATTGCAAAATTGAACATCATCATATAAACAGATACTGCTAAGCCTGTTATTTAATACTAAACGAAATAAGAAAAGAAAAGAGCAAACTGCAAGAGATATACATGAATTAATTGAGCATTACTTTTTGAATTAAATGGTTCACATTATCAGCTATATGGCCAACTTTTACCAGCCAGTATACTAGTATTCTTCATGATATTAACCCCCCCCCCCAAAAAAAGTGGTTAAATTTGTTTGTGAATTTTCACTGGTTTAAAAAGCCCTCAAATTTCTTTTCATGATAAATATATGAACCCTCACACACACACATTAACTTGCATATTTGTAATCTGTATATTAATATTAAGTTAAGTCATTACAAAAGTTGGAATGGAGTATGCATATAAATATGCAAGACTGCCATCAAACAGGAAACTTTTCTAACAAAAAAACTATATGATTTTTGGCTCATTACTGCAAAGTTTTAATACAATTAAAAGAAAATTATTGTATATTTATGTTACTTATACAAAAGAACAGAAAAATCAACACAAAATTGTGTTTTGTTCTACATAAGACATAGTATGTACAACTGTTTAAAGTTTAATTAAAACAATCTTTAGTACGCTTAAGTCTAGAAGTTGCAAAAAAGTTATAAATAATGGCTCTCTCATCATATTCTTCAGCACTAAATATGTATAAGTTTTTTTTATTTACTTTATCTGAATGAAATAAATAACAAGCAACAGATACTTGGTTACCTTTCAACACAGCTAAAACAGCAAGGACTTCATAAACCTTGAGACTAATTGTCATGAAAACTAATTCAGAGGAATACCAACATGCACATGACTAGATTAAGTTATTGGTCCACTGTCATTACAGATGTGTTCATTTATCAAATTGTATTCATGAAGGTATCTATGTAAATATATGTAATGTCTACTTTTATGCAGTTTAATATTTAATTACTTACAGAAAATAGGAAGAAACTGCATAAATAATTTATGCATAAACTGCCATAATAGGGTCTTGTATAAAGAACATTAACATCTCTCCCAAACAAGTATTGTATAGTACATTAGACTGGATAATTAATTCATGTTTGTGAAATAAAAAAAAAGTAATCATAATCACTTTTTTTGGTGATTTCCTACCTGAGATTTCAAATGAGAGATTTGTTTAATATCTTTTTGGTGTCGTTCTTCATATTTTTTATTGTTCTCTAACGCATCTTTCAAACGATTTTTCAGTGTTTCAGTTTCCTTATACAGGGATTCAAGTTGCCCAAGACTTTCCACTGAAAGTATCTAAATGTAAAAAAAGAAAGTTATTAAACTTTATGATTTGGTAAAATTTCCATTATTGTGAAAAGCCTAATTTCACCAAAAAATGTATGTGCACATTTAGAAACTAACAAAGCAACATCTCATTGCGAAATATTGAACATAATCATAATTTTAGAGGGGCTGGAAGATTAAGACTGATTAACTCTTTCAGCATGAGCTCGGTCCCTGGGACCGACCTCGTAACCATTTTGTGATTGTTATAGTTTTCATGCTATTACTATTAAATTAGTACGTGTATGTTAATGAAATTTGGCAGATTATCAGTAAACATAACAATGCTTTCATATGCAAAATATCAGATTTTTTTATTAGCCTTAAGGTTTTAAAAGCAATGTTTTTCTCATGCTTTTTTATCTTTTGGCATGTTGGACAGGCAACATGCGAAGTAATTTTCATTTTAAGATTAAAACACTTTTATGTACTGCCCAGATAGTTATCAAACATTTCTTAAGAAAAAAACTTTACATTTTATCTGTTATTTTCAGTAATTAATCTCTGTATGGGTTCAGAAAATTTGACTGATCTCGTAACCACCATAAAAAATTAGAAAATAAATATAAATTATGCCTCTTTCATTCTAGAATGACAACAAATTATAATGCAAAAACATAAATGTTCAAACTAAATAGCTTAAGTCTCATAACATTATACATTTATATATATTTATTATTTTTATTATATTGACCTTTCAGCTGTGCCTGGCTAACAATACAGAAGTTACAATGATTGATGTATCACACATGCTATCATGTTATTGTATCCAATAATATAAAACTAACCTTTAGTCTTCACAAAGCGACTTGTCTTGGCTGTGTTTTAGTAGACTATTATTTTGTAAAATACAGTCACATTTTAATTATTATACATTATATATGTATATATAGATTATTGCTATTTAGAAATAAATTCATAAAACTTATTTT
>NW_013667174.1:164474-166195 GCF_000517525.1 Limulus polyphemus
CACTATAATTTATCAAGCTTAGCAACTAAGCTGTATTTGGGTCTAAAAAATATGAACTTTTGAGCAGACTAAGGACACAACCTTCCTCCTTGAAATCTAGGTTCAAAAGATGATCCCATATAGGCTAGCCAATGAAATTCAAGACAGCAATGACAACAGGAATGAATGTAGAAAACAACATTTGAACCAATGTACATGCTAACAATGGTTCAATCAATGAAGTTGGTGATCCTGAGAGACTTAAAACAAAGTGAAGTGAAAGGAAAATAAAATATTGGATATTACAGTTATAAGTCCATAAATTCACCACTGCTCCACAGGGGGACTGAAAAGCCAACAGATTAAAAGAAGGCACAGGAAAAAGCAAATCTAAATTCTCTCCAGAATGTTAAGCATTGCCCTAAATTGCAGCCTCAGAGCCTCCCGGAGGAACGCTACAGAACCGAATATATGTCTCCATCTCACTACAAATAAGATCACTGAAAATCTCAAATGAGAGTGACCCCCCTCCGATTGTTGTGTGTGATGCTACGTATCAGATGTGGGATAGGAGAGACCTGATTTGCTTCCATGCCAGGAATTCATACCATAAATTGGCTTGCCATTAGGAATTTTTTTAATGAAATTCAAACAAGTAGCATGGAGAATGTTCAAAGTATCTCCGAATGATTGTATTACTAGGAAACCCGTTAGTGATACTTTGTCCAGAAAAAGTGATAACATTATCTGAATGAGGTGCTTATATACAGTAACAGGATAGAGAGCACACTAACATAGGTGGTGAGTGTCATGAGACAAATATAGCCAAGGGCAATTAAGTGGAGCAAATGAGAAACAAATCAGACCAATGCTTCGATTGGCAAAGGAAGAAGCCCTGACAGTCGAGTAATAGCTGTAAGTGTAAGAGGGGGTAAGTATGTTTTGGGAAAATAAATACCCAGTTAGTGCACTGAATAATAATGGATAATTATTTGTGATGGTATGTCTAGATATTAATGTTTTGATTGTGCTACTTGTGGAAGGTAATATATTGTAATACCCAATGAATATTTTATAAAAAGTTACAAAAGGCAGTCATTTGTCATAATTATTACAGTGATTACAGATAACTTATAGTGTATACGTACAATCTTAAAAATAACAAAATAAAACAGTAGAAAACAAACATCAATCTTTTGTGATGTTCTATAAAAAAGTAGATGTACATGTATTAAACACAATTTATTTTTACCTTTTGTAACTTCATGTCAGACTGCACTAGCCTTTCTTCCAATGTTCTGATCTTATTTTCAAGAATGTCCTTTTCTATCTGAAATGTATATCTATATACACATATATTCAAGGTAAACATTGGTATTGTGTTTGCTGCTTATTGAGAAATTAGGAGATGTAAGTAGTAATTCTTAACATTGTAGGAAAGCCTGTATTTTGGTGTAGAATAAAATATTAAAAACAATATGAAGCCCAATCTATAAACTGAATAACCAGCATCAATGCTATATATTCTTCAAAACATATAAACAAACACAAGTTTAATGAGGCAAGTAAAAGACAATAAAAATACCGTATGTATTTATATACACCTGGAAAAAAGTTAAGCACCCCCAAATATTTTTCAGGATTGCTTATTGAAAATAAGGTTTAATTTTCATGATGTTGAGCAATGTTCATAATTTCAAACATAATTAAAAGGATGTGAGCGTTCAGGTGTGACATTTAAA
>NW_013667174.1:167134-168702 GCF_000517525.1 Limulus polyphemus
TGAATCACTTGAAAAAAACACGGGGGTGCTTAACTTTTTTCCAGGTGTATATAACAAAATGAAATACTGTTTGTTATGTCACAATAACTTTACGTTGCAAGTTGAGAGAATTGAAACATTATCTAGACTACTTCTGCACATTTACAGATCTAACCTTAATCTTACTGACATGAACACATTACAAGCATATATTAACTCTAAATTAATTAACACTATCCCATCTCAACTGACACCTTGTCACAAAAAGAGCATGTTAACACTTCCTGTTGTTACCAGAGACAATGTTCCAGCATTATTACAAATACACAATTCTAAATTGTTTATATATTTTGTACTTATGCATGAATCATAATAACAAAATTATATTTTTCCTGTTTTTTAAAACCTAAAAAAGTCACACATAGAAAAGTGTGAAAAATAAAACATAAATGCACGTACAATGGTTTTGATTTTCACCACTCATTAAAATCATCCATAAACATTAAGTTTAAAAGCTTTTGTTTGTTTATTTGTAGTTAAGCACAAAGCTACACAATGAGATATCTGTACTGTGCTCACCACAGGTAATGAAACCTTATTTTTAGCATTATAAGCCTTCAGACTTACCATTGTGCCAGTGAGGCAAGTTTAAGAACAATTTATTAGCAGAATCTTATTGGTACAGTTGAGTTTTTAGTGTGCAGTAAATAAACTTCCAACAATTTTTAACTGTTGCCATTCTCAACTCTTCCTGTGATGTTAAAAAGGCTAGAGTCTTATTGGTGTTAAAGGCTATAATCTAGATTAAGTGAGATAGAACCAAAGATTAAAACACAGTAATTACTGCAATCCACTAAATAATCTAAAATGTTTGAGTGCTTCTCAAGAGTGGTCAGTTTATTATGAAGAGCATGAAATGGTGTTACAGGCTGTTTTGACATAGTTGATTACATTACGTACATTCTTAATAACAAAATTACCATGTCAAACTTTCCTGAACAAAAAAACTAAAACATGTATCAAACGTATGGCAAATTTTACCACTTTTACTAATGCAGTGGCTTCCTTGCTCACCTCATAGTTACCCTTTCATTCCATTTATCTAAATGCACAACCAAATTATATAGAAAAACTGAATACAATATATCCTATTAGAGAATGATAGTTCTCTAAAAGCAAATGTAAAAACTAACTGTAATGTATCTGCAAACAGTGTATTCATGAAGATGCAGAATATATAAAATGTCATCTAAAAACACAAAATATAAAAACAGAGTATAATTTTAAACCATAAGGACAAATATATCTGAAACAAAGACTGACTGAAGTTAGAAATAAAAAATGAAGATAAATGAACAATTCAAAACACAATCACATTAATATCAGTTGCAATATTGTAGCAATCAATGTTATAATACCCTTTACTTAAAACTGAAGAATCCAGTTAACTGTTTAGTTGCACACTTTTCTCAAACAGAAAGACATTTACTATAACATTTTTGAAAATTAACTGTTAATAGCATAAAAAATAATGAGAAAAACCATGTTAATCTCATTTGTTAACTTGCATTCAAAATTTTATTGAACTA